>NC_091160.1:3594879-3735403 GCF_040958095.1 Procambarus clarkii
GACTTCTCTGGTGATGTTCTGGTTGGGGGAAGAGATTATATGTTCCTTAATGGAGCCCTGTTGCTTATGCATTGTTAATCGCCTGGAAAGAGATGTTGTTGTCTTGCCTATATACAGAATTCTTTAGAGCTTACAGTCCCCAAGTGGGCATTTGAAGGCATAGACGACGTTGGTCTCCTTTAAAGCATTCTGGTTTGTGTCTGGAGAGTTTTTCATGAGTAGGTTGGCCGTTTTCTTGGTTTTATAGTAAATCGTCAATTTTATCTTCTGATTTTTGTTTGAAGGGATAACGTTCCTATCAACAATATCTTTCAGGACCATTTCCTCCGTTTTATGAGCTGTGGAAAAGAAGTTCCTGTATAATAGTCTAATAGGGGGTACAGGTGTTGTGTGAGTGGGCTCTTACGAGTTGCATGGCGTTTCACCTTCCGTCTTATGATGTCTTCAACGAAACCATTGTAAAAGCCGTTGTTGACTAGGACCTGCCTTACCCTACAGAGTTCTTCATCGACTTGCTTCCATCCTGAGCTGTGGCTGAGAGCACGGTCGACATAAGCGTTAACAACACTCCTCTTGTACCTGTCTGGGCAGTCACTGTTGGCATTGAGGCACATTCCTATGTTTGTTTCCTTAGTGTAGACTGCAGTGTGGAAATCTCCGCTCCTTTCCATGACTGTTACATCTAGAAAGGGCAGCTTCCCATCCTTCTCCATCTCGTAAGTGAAACTCAACACAGAATTCCGCTCGAATGCCTCCTTCAACTCCTGCAGACGTCTGACATCAGGTACCAGTGTAAAAATGTCGTCAACATACCTGTAGTATAAGGCAGGTTTCAAGTTCATGTCAACTAAGACATTCTGTTCGATGGTAACCATGTAGAAGTTCGCAAACAGGACACCTAGGGGAGAACCCATGCCGACCCTATCTATTTGCTTATACATGTACCCATCCGGGCTCAAGAAGGGTGCCTCTTTAGTACTAGCTTGGAGTAGTTTTCTTAGAATGTTTTCTGATATGTCAAGAGGAGTACAGGCCGGATCACGATACACTCTGTCCGCTATCATCCCGATTGTTTCATCCACAGGTACGTTGGTAAACAGTGATTCTACGTCCAACGAGGCTCTTATCCCTGTAGCCCATGTTCCTCCCAGTAAGTCAACAAATTCCTTTGGAGACTTCAGGCTGAAGGCACAAGATATATAAGGAATCAGCAAGCCGTTGAGTCGCTTCACCAGTCTGTACGTGGGTGTGGGTATCTGGCTGATGATTGGCCGAAGTGGGTTTCCAGGTTTGTGTTTCTTGACATTTCCATACGCATACCCAGGTTTGTATTCCCCAATAATCTTTGGCAGGTGGAGTCCGGATTTCTTGGCGTTCACAGTTTTGATCAATCTGTTTACCTTTGCTTTCAATTCGGCTGTAGTGTCCTGCGTTATCCTTTGGAATTTAGTTTGGTCAGAGAGTATGAGGTTCATTTTCGCCAGATATTCGTCTTTTTTAAGAATGATGTATATTGGCGACTTGTCACCTCTCCTGATGACTATGTCCTTGTTCTCACGAAGGCTCCTAGCTGCCGCTTTGAGCTCGAGGTCTCGAGGTCGAATATGTCGTCCAACAGGATCTCCTACTCCACTTTCCGGGCCATCTCACTTGGTCTGGACATAACGTGACAGTTTATACCCAGATTTAGGAGAGTGACTTGGTCCTCAGTGAGGTTGATTCTAGCAAGGTTCAGGAAGTCATCTCTTGGTCGTGGAATACCCATAGGTCCTCGATATAATGTTGTTAGATTCTTGATTATCCACAGCACCGAAACCAGGATAATCAAGAAACTAACAACATTATATGGAGGACCTATGGTAATTCACACCCCAGAAGTGACTCGAACCCATACTGCCAGGAACAACAATGCAACTGGTGTGTACAGGACACCTTAATCCACTCGACCATCACGACCGGTGAAAAGCTGATGGTAGCCGAGGCTATTTTGCCCATCAACCTGCCGGCACTCTTATGGTAATCTTGGGCATAGTATTTTATCAAATCACCTCATTCTTTGGGGCACACGTAAAGAACACAAATGCGAACAAGCCTGAATGGTCTCCAGGCATATATGCAACTGAAAACTCACACCCCAGAAGTGATTTGAACCCATACTGCCAGAAGCAATGCATCTGATGTACAGGATCCCTTAACCACTCGACACACATGACCGGACAAAAGAGTATGGTAGCCGAGGCTAATTCCCATCCCCCCGCCGGCACTCTTGTTGGTAATCTTGGGCATGGCATTTTATCAAATCACCTCATTCTTTGGGGCACACGTGAGGAACACAAATGCGAACAAGCCTGAATGGTTCCCAGGACTATATGCAACTGAAAACTCACACCCCAGAAGTGACTTAAACCCATACTGCCAGAAGCAATGCATCTGCCAGGCATATATGCCTGGAGACCATTCAGGCTTGTTCGCATTTGTGTTCCTCAAGTGTGCCTCAAAGAATGAGATGATTTGATAAAATGCCATGCCCAAGATTACCAACAGAGTGCCAGCGGGGGATGGGATTTAGCCTTGGCTACCATCCTCTTTTTTCCAGTCGTGTTGGTCGAGTGGTTAAGGGATCCTGTACATCAGATGCATTGCTTCTGGCAGTATGGGTTCGAGTCACTACTTCTGGTGTGTGAGTTTCAGTTACATACATATTATATATATATATATATATATATATATATATATATATATATATATATATATATATATATATATATATATATAATGTCGTACCTAGTAGCCAGAATGCACTTCTCGGCCTACTATGCAAGGCCCGATTTGCCTAATAAGCCAAGTTTTCCTGAATTAATGTATTTTCTCTAATTTTTTTCTTATGAAATGATAAAGCTACCCATTTCATTATGTATGAGGTAAATTTTTTTTATTGGAGTTAAAATTAACGGAGACATATGACCAAACCTAACCAACCCTACCTAACCTAACCTAACCTATCTTTATAGGTTAGGTTAGGTTAGGTAGCCGAAAAAGTTAGGTTAGGTAGTCAAAAAACAATTAATTCATAAAAACTTGGCTTATTAGGCAAATCGGGCCTAGCATAGTAGGCTGAGAAGTGCGTTCTGGCTACTAGGTATGACATATATATATATATATATATATATATATATATATATATATATATATATATATATATATATATATATATATATATATATATATATATATATATATATATATATATTATATATATATATATATATATATATATATATATATATATATATATATATATATATATATATATATATTGTAACGGTAACGCGTTGGTGTTCGGCTGTTTAAGGCTAGGGGTATGGCCTCGTCACATAGTTATAAAAAAAAAATAGAAAAAACTGGAACTTCGTCTGTGGTAAGGTAAGGAGAAGACACACAAAACACAAGTAAACTTTAACAATGAAATTTTAATTACGTTAAATAAATCAAAACATGAAAAAATGGACAAACAAATTTGTATAATAAAATCAATCAATCAAAATAATAAGAATACCTAAATGACACAATGAAAAGTTACGTTAAGGCAAAATAACAAGAAGTGCAATACAAAATTAAATGGGAGGTGCTGGAATATTGGCTTTAAGCTACCACTTCTCTCAGTACACGCTAGCGTCTAGCCGGGAGGAGTGGTAACAACGAGAGCACCGAATATTCTGAGGTCTGAGGTCGTGGCGACCCCAGACATCAAGTAGTATGGGGGGGGGGGCGAGTGCAGGTGCAGCCAGACCGGCGACCAATCAGCGGAGCCGGTAGCGATCAACATGTAGTTTGGCGGTTTGAGTCCGAACAGGTGTCTGGCTGCAACGTTTTGCGCTCTGGCAAGCCTTGCTGGTGTTGTTGTCGTTGTTGGACATGTCTTCCATAGTCGTTTTATATAATTTCAACGACGTAATTATGGAGGGAAGAGCAGGCTCAATCTCTTGAAGGAGATTATCGTCACAATATATATATATATATATATATATATATATATATATATATATATATATATATATATATATATATATATATATATATATATATATATATATATATAAGGGGGGTACCACCTCTGGAGCAATTATAGGGACCCACAGCCTCAGAGAAGGGAACACAGAGCATTCAGGGAAAAACTTGCCATTTAACTCTGAATACGTAAGAGTGTTCGCTTCTCCTATCACCTCCCTTTTTTTAATGGTGTACACTTTATTATGCAAGGTTGTACAGTTACATATCTGATTTTATACAAAAAATTAGCATTAAGAGGACACAAAAAAAAGTTCGCTTCCTAGAGGCTGTAGATTTCCTCAAACTCCTCCGACGCCGGGCAGGAACCGAGGATGCAGCGAGCATTCCCCCTCTGGATCGCGACACTGAAGCGCTGAAAGAGAAAACTCGCCGCTCTAGGGTCTCTTGTAGTGTCAATGAGCTTGGAACCAAGATCCTTAAGAAACCTTCTTGCACTCTCTCCCCATGGGCCTAGTGTCTCAGACCCTATTGGAACGAAGTTGTACCGATGATCTAATTGCCTGTACTTGGCTGACTTATCTCTTTCTCTGCGTTTCGCCGCGGCTCCTGCTGTGCCGGCAGAGAGGTTGATGTATGTGGTTGCCAGGGTGGATACACAAGTATAGTCCCATGCCAACTGTCTGCCACCCTTCCACGGTCGCAGTGTGATTCCGTCTGGTCGGCCGGCAAAGCTAACAGAGTCACTGTTCAGTAGGTTTCGGGGCTCTCTCTCCGCTGGACACTGAGCAGAGGCAAGGCTTCTCTTAATGATGTCATTGACTTCGTCGTGTCTAGTGTGCCAACCACCAGATTTTCCACAGTGCAGGCCATGCAATCCATATTCGTCAGCATCTGCCTCGCCTCAAATACACCTATGAACAGGTTGGATAGGGGCAGCAAGACGGAGAGCGACTGCAATACGGAGCTCCTGCAGATCAAGACGTGTGCCTGTCGCAGACATAGGGACTGCCAAAAGGAAGTCCCATGCATGGGGAGCCTGCACAGCTGTGAGGCGTGCACGATCACTGGGGGTTGTTGCTGCCTCCAGCAAAGCTGTGGCTTCTTTGTCTACAATGGGACTGTCCCAGCTGGATTGTTTCTTGGCTTTCGGCATGGCTGGTCTGAGTGCTGGGTCTGCCATGGCACCCTATTTCGTGTCGCATTCCGTGTAGTGGGGGTCCTGTATCCCCGCTACATCACTCAGGGTGTTAGGTAGAATTTCCTTAACCAGTTCATCTGATGCTGAGGAGGAAGACAGGAAGGCTGGGACAGCAATTTGGGTAGCAGTGCGGACACCCAAGCCACCGAGCCTAACAGGAAGAGTGGTTGTTTCCACTGGCATACGTTGAGGGAGAGGTTAACAACTTTTTCCAGCATGGTCTCCATTAAGAGGTCATACTCTTCAAGCTTTCGGCTGTTGTAAGATGGGGCGCATCCCAGAAAGTAGGTTAGCCTCGGAAGGGATAGGCATTTGATGAGGAGATAAAAAGCATCGTGGGCATCGATGTCACCTATTCTGTCTTCCATCCTCCTGAGGTCTGCGATTTTCTTGTCAAGGATCTCCTCAATGGCGTTAGACCCGAGGGGGGCTCCAAGGAGGGTGCTGTTCTCGGCTCTAATGACATGGGCTCCAGGCAAGGCAGACCTTATTCTAGCTACGATGTCTGGGTTGGAGGAGACTACTTCAAACTTGGAAGGGTTCAGGACAAGACCCAGGCTTACTTCTTGCTTCCTTATTTTCCTGATATCTGCCAAGAGATGGTCTACGGTGCCAGCTATAGTGCCATCATCCAAAAACCAGATGTTGAACTCGCTGGACAAGCTTTCTTTGATTTCTTTTAAGACTAAGCAGAAAAGAAGGGGAGCAAGTGGATCACCTTGCTGAACACCTTCACATGATCTGATTTCATGTTCATCAAAGAGCAGTTTTGACTTACCACTGTAGCACGATAGTATGAACGGGTAGAGGGGCCGGAAATGGCGATGTACGGCACAAAGTACTGCATCTCTTCTGACCATGTTGAAGGCATTCTTAAAGTCCAGTTTGAGCAGGGCCTTTTCATCAGAAATGTTGATGATGTATGCTCGTGCTGCATGGACAGCCGCTTCACAGCCTTGGGGGATTCTAAATCCTAGCTGGATTGGTTTCAGCCATACAGCCGCTTGCTGGCTGACAACTCTCGTAGCAGCCTTGGCAATCAGGCGTCGGAGAGTGTTGCCAACAGAGATTGGCCTAATTCCTTCGTCCTTCGTTTTGAGAGCACAGAGGGAGGCACCAAAAAAGAGAGGCCTGATGACCTCAGGTATATCACCAGCCAGGCACATGTTGACGAACCTTGTGAGTTCCATAAGATCTTGTGCAGCATCACCAACCGCAGGATTTATCATTTACTTGATGTGTTGAGGTTTTAACTCTCAACACATTTTAACCCTAACCCTTTAAAAAAAAAAAAAAAAAATATATATATATATATATATATATATATATATATATATATATATATATATATATATATATATATATATATATATATATATATATATATATATATATATACATACATATATATATATATATATATATATATATATATATATATATGTATATATATATATATGTATATATATATATATATATATATATATATATATATATATATATATGTATATATATATATATATATATATATATATATATATATATATATATATATATATATATATATATATCTATATATATATATATATAGGCTCGGTGGCTTGGGTGTCCGCACTGCTACCCAAATTGCTGTCCCAGCCTTCCTGTCTTCCTCCTCAGCATCAAATGACCTGGTTAAGGAAATTCTACCTAACACCCTGAGTGATGTAGCAGGGATGCAGGACCCCCACTACACGGAATGCGACACGAAATGGGGTGCCATGGCAGACCCAGCACTCAGACCAGCCATGCTGAAAGCCAAGAAACAATCCAGTTGGGACAGCCCCATTGTAGACAAAGAAGCCACAGCTTTGCTGGAGGCAGCAACAACCCCCAGTGATCGTGCATGCCTCACAGCTGTGCAGGCTCCCCATGCAGGGGACTTCCTTTTGGCAGTCCCTATGTCTGCGACAGGCACATGTCTTGATCCGCAGGAACTCCGTATTGCAGTCGCTCTCCGTCTTGCTGTCCCTATCCACACTGTTCATAGGTGTATTTGCGGCGAGGCAGATGCTGACGAATATGGACTGCATGGCCTGCACTGTGGAAAATCTGGTGGTTGGCACACTAGACACGACGAAGTCAATGACATCATTAAAAGAAGCCTTGCCTCTGCTCAGTGTCCAGCGGAGAGAGAGCCCCGCAACCTACTGACCCGTGACTCTGTTAGCTTTGCCGGCCGACCTGACGGAATCACACTGCGACCGTGGAAGGGTGGCAGACAGTTGGCATGGGACTATACTTGTGTATCCACCCTGGCAACCACATACATCAACCTCTCTGCCAGCACAGCAGGAGCCGCGGCGACACGCAGAGAAAGAGACAAGTCAGCCAAGTACAGGCAATTAGATCATCGGTACAACTCTGTTCCAATAGGGTCTGAGACCCTAGGCCCATGGGGAGAGAGTGCAAGAAGGTTTCTTAAGGATCTTGGTTCCAAGCTCATTGACACCACAAGAGACCCTAGAGCAGCAAGTTTTCTCTTTCAGTGCCTCAGTGTCGCGATCCAGAGGGGGAATGCTCGCTGCATCCTCGGTTCATGCCCGGCGTCGCAATAGTTCGAGGAAATCTACAGCCTCTAGGAAGCGAACTTTTTTTTGTGTCCTCTTAATGTTAATTTTTTGTATAAAATCAGATATGTAACTGTATAACCTTGCATAATAAAGTGTACACTATATATATATATATATATATATATATATATATATATATATATATATATTAGTATATTTTGGTAGCAGTCTTTCCTGTAGACATATATTATTAAATATGACCGAAAAAGTAAGATTAATAATTCTAACACGAATTTTCTCAATCTTTCGTACATTACGCTTCACTGTTGGAGGTAAATCAAAAATCAATTCTCCAAAATTCATTTTTATTTCTAGTCTGACGCGACACGGGCGCGTTTCGTAAAACTTATTACATTTTCAAAGACTTTAGTTCACAAATACACAACTGAATAGAACTTACGTATCTCCGATTTTATATCTACATTTGAGTGAGGTGGAAGGGGTGATGTGGCATTAACACAAGACAGAACAAAATGTGGTATTAATAGGGTATTAATTTCATCAACACAAGACAGAACAAGAGTATTAATAGGGTATTAATTTCATCAACACAAGACAGAACACGAAACAATGGATATTGAATAGAAGTGTTTGTAGAAAGCCTATTGATCCATATTTCTTGATGCTTCTATATTGGAGCGGAGTCTTGAGGTGGGTAGAATATAGTTGTGCAATAATTGGCTGTTGATTGCTGGTGTTGACTTCTTGATGTGTAGTGCCTCGCAAACGTCAAGCCGCCTGCTATCGCTGTATCTATCGGTGATTTCTGTGTTGTTTACTAGGATTTCTCTGGCGATGGTTTGGTTGTGGGAAGAGATTATATGTTCCTTAATGGAGCCCTGTTGCTTATGCATCGTTAAACGCCTAGAAAGAGATGTTGTTGTCTTGCCTATATACTGGGTTTTTTGGAGCTTACAGTCCCCAAGTGGGCATTTGAAGGCATAGACGACGTTAGTCTCTTTTAAAGCGTTCTGTTTTGTGTCTGGAGAGTTTCTCATGAGTAGGCTGGCCGTTTTTCTGGTTTTATAGTAAATCGTCAGTTGTATCCTCTGAGATTTGTCTGTAGGGATAACGTTTCTATTAACAATATCTTTCAGGACCCTTTCCTCCGTTTTATGAGCTGTGGAAAAGAAGTTCCTGTAAAATAGTCTAATAGGGGGTATAGGTGTTGTGTTAGTTGTCTCTTCAGAGGTTGCATGGCTTTTCACTTTCCTTCTTATGATGTCTTCGACGAAACCATTGGAGAAGCCGTTATTGACTAGTACCTGCCTTACCCTACAGAGTTCTTCAAGAAGAACTCTGTAGGGTAAGGTAGTAGCCAGAACGCACTTCTCAGTATACTATACAAGGCTCGATTTGCCTAATAAGCCAAGTTTTCATGAATTAATTGTTTTTCGTCTTCCTAACCTACCTAACCTAACCTAACCTAACTTTTTCGGCTACCTAACCTAACCTAACCTATAAAGATAGGTTAGGTTAGGTTAGGTAGGGTTGGTTAGGTTCGGTCATATATCTACGTTAATTTTAACGCCAATAAAAAAAATTGACCTCATACATAATGAAATGGGTAGCTTTATGAATTCAAAAGAAAAAAAATTGAGAAAATATATTAATTCAGGAAAACTTGGCTTATTAGGCAAATCGAGCCTTGCATAGTAGACTGAGAAGTGCGTTCTGGCTACTAGGTACGACATATATATATATATATATATATATATATATATATATATATATATATATATATATATATATATATATATATATATATATATATATATATATATATATATATATAATATATATGCATATATATATATATATATATATATATATATAATATATATGCATATATATATATATATATATATATATATATATATATATATATATATATATATATATATATATATATATATATATATATATATATGCATATATATACATATATAACCCAGCATAAAGTTTCCTGGAGACATCCCTGGTCTAAGCGTTGACACCAACTCGATCTGGTGCTTACGGGGCATAACAATTTGAGAAATGTCAAACTAAGACGCAGCTTCCAGAGCGCAGATTGTGACACCGATCACTCTTTCGTCGTTTGCAGAGTAAAGTTCCAGCCCCGGAAAATCCACAGAGCAAAGGAGGGAAGACCACGCATTAACGTAAACAAGACTCGTGACCTTCACAAGTTGGAGGAATTCACTGCGGCGCTGATAAATGTCCTTCCTGTACCACCCTGCAATAGTGCAAGTGAGAGGTGGTCACATCTTAGGGGCACTATTTTCGACACAGCCATGTCCACCTTCGGTAAGAGGCAGAACAACTCAGCAGATTGGTTCGAGGCCAGTGCAGAGGAACTGTTACCCCTCGTAGAGGAAAAGAGACGAGCTCTCTCATCCTACAAGAACCTGCCCTCAGAAAGGAACCTACAGGCCCTCCGTACTGCCCACAGTAGAGTTCAACAAATTGCGAGGCGTTGTGCTAACTATTACTGGCTTCGACTCTGTTCCAGCATCCAGACTGCGGCCACTGTCGGCAGCATAAGAGGCATGTACAAAGGGATCAAACAGGCAACAGGCCGTACACAAAATCGGACGGTTCCTCTAAAGCCAGTCACTCTAGAGATCATTAAAGACTGTGATCAACAGATGAATCGCTGGGTGGAACATTACTCCGAACTCTACTCTAGAGTGAACTTGGTCAGCGTGGAGGCTTTGGATGCAATCGAATGCCTGCCCATCTTGGAAGAACTTGATCTTGAACCAACTGTGGAAGAAGTTGAGAAAGCAGTGGATTCATTTTCCTCAGGAAAGGCCCCAGGAGATGACGGGATTCCGCCTGAAGTTCTCAAGTGCACTTAAGTGTTCTCAAGAACACTTAAATCTAAGCTTCGTGAACTTCTGTGCCAGTGGTGGAGGGAGGGCTCGGTGCCACAAGACCTGAGAGATACAAACATCATCACTCTCTACAAAAATAATGGTGACAGAAGCGATGTAAACAACTATCGCGGCATATCCCTCCTCAGCGTCGTTGGCAAACTCTTCGCCAGGGTCGTCTTGGTCCGGCTTCAGATTCTTGCCGAAAGAGTGTACCCCGGGTCACAGTGTGGTCTCCGAGCAGAGAGGTCGACCACTGACATGGTGTTCTCCCTGAGACAGCTTCAAGAAAAGTGTAAGGGAGCACAGAAAATCCATGTACATTGCCTTCGTTGACCTTACAAAGGCCTTCGACCTCGTGAGTAGGGACGGATACTTAAAGATCTTGGCCAAAATTGGCTGCCCACTCACCCTACTCAGCATGATACAATCGTTCCACAAGGACATGAAGAGGACAGTCGTGTACGACGGCTCAACTTCTGAACCATTCAACATTAACAGTGGTGTTAAACAGGGGTGTGTTCTTGCTCCAACCCTGTTCGGCATCTTCTTTGCGATCCTCGTCAAGCATGCATTTGGAACAACCACAGAAGACATCTATCTCCGTAAAAGATCTGATGGAAAGCTCTATAATCTATCCAGACTCCGAGCAAAGACGAAAGTACAGATGCGAATCCTCAGGGAGTTCCTCTTCGCCGACGACGCAGCGATTACCACACACACAGCAGACGGCCTGCAGCAGCTACTCAACCGCAACCGCATCCTGTTCCGCATTCGGCCTGACAATCAGCCTGAAGACACAGGTGATGGGACAAGATGTAAATGAGCTATCCTGTATAAATATAGCAGACTATGTGCTGAAGGCAGTTCACGAGTTTGTGTACCTGGGCTCCACAATTTCAGACACCCTTTCTCTGGACACTGAGCTCAACAGGCGTTTTGGGAAGGCCGCAACAACACTGGCCAGGCTCACAAAGCGCGTTTGGTAAAATGCCAAACTGACAGTGCACACCAAGGCACAAGTCTACATGGCATGTGTGGTGAGTACACTTTTCTATGGCTCGGAATCCTGGACCCTGCGCTCTCGCCAGGAGAGACGGCTCAATACCTTTCACATGCGGAACCTGAGACGCATCCTTGACATCACGTGGAAAGACCATGTCACCAACTACACAGTACTCGAGAGAACAGGAGTCCCTTCAATGTTCACTCTTCTGAAACAGAGACGCATGCAATGGCTGGGACATGTCACGCGCATGGTCGATGGCCGCAAACCGAAGGACCTCTTGTATGGAGAACTGGCATGAGGAAGGAGACCCACCGGAAGTCCTCAGCTGTGTTTCAAAGATGCCTGCAAACGCGACATCAAGCAGATGAACATCGACATCAACACTTGGTAGGCAGTAGCTGCAGACAGATCTGCCTGGTGATGCAAAGTAAAGAAAGGGACTCCAGCAATTCGAGGATGAATTTAAGAAGCAGGCAGAGGATAATAGACTTCAGAGGAGGTCACGACCACTGTCAGACGCATCCGCTTCGGCGTTTATCTGTGCTTGCTGTAGTCGGGACTGTCATTCTCGGGTTGGCCTTCACAGCCACAGCAGCATCCAACTAGACTACAACAACTAGACACCCAGGGCACAACTCCATAACCCCACGGGATTGACGGATGCCTACATACATATATATATATAATGCAACCCAAGATGCGAGAGGATCATGCAGATGCTGATCTGCAAATGTCAGTGTGATAGAAGCCCTAAACAAGAAAATAATCAATACAGAATGTGCAAGAATATTCAATAAAACATGTATAAATGAAATCCTGCTGCCAGTATACACCCACATGACCCAAAGTACCCAGTAAAGGTATTTATAGGTATGCGGAGTTTACCTATATACCTATATGCATATACGAAGTGGATGCATCAAGCAAGATGATATAAGTTTTCAACTTAATTCTATTTCGCATCAACTTAATACGAACATTAATCAATGTAAATCATTGAACATTGAACAATGTAAATCCTTACAGAGCAGGCTAATCAGCAGTTAAATAAATGGACCCAGTACAAGATCCCTATCCAACTCAAGCAAACAATCAAAAGTGAACTAAGTAGTGAAGTTCAGGACGTAGAGCATATGCGACAACCTGGCCAGGTGAGCCAGGGTCAACAGGGTGAGTGTTAAGCCAAGGTCAGCAGTCACATCCCACCCAGGCAGTGAAGCCAAGGTCAGCAGTCACATCCCACCCAGACAGTGAAGCCAAAGTCAGCAGTCACATCCCACCCAGACAGTTAAGCCAAGGTCAGCAGTCACATCCCACCCAGACAGTTAAGCCAAGTTCAGCAGTCACATCCCACCCAGACAATTAAGCCAAGATCAGCAGTCACATCCCACCCAGACAGTTAAGCCAAGTTCAGCAGTCACATCCCACCCAGACAATTAAGCCAAGATCAGCAGTCACATCCCACCCAGACAGTTAAGCCAAGGTCAGCAGTCACATCCCACCCAGACAGATAAGCCAAGATCAGCAGTCACATCCCACCCAGGCAGTGAAGCCAAGATGCGTACATGCGTTAAGTAAGCCACATGCGTACATCGCACGCAAACTGCTAATGTCAGCAGTCACATCCCACCCAGGCAGTTAAACCAAGGTCAGCACACACGCACATCATGCACGAACTACTAATGTCAGCAGTCACATCCACCCAGGCAGTTAAGCCAAGGTCAGCACACACGCACATCATACACGAACTACTAATGTCAGCAGTCACATCCCACCTAGGCAGTTAAGCCAAGGTCAGCACACACACACATCATGCACGAACTACTAATGTCAGCAGTCACATCCCACCCAGGCAGTTAAGCCAAGGTCAGCAGTCACATCCCACCCAGGCAGTTAAGCCAAGGTCAGCACACACGCACATCATGCACGAACTGCTAATGTCAGCAGGCACCCAGGCACTTAATTCCACCCAGGCAGTTAAGTCAAGGTCAGCAACAAGGTCATCCCACACAGACATCATTGGGCCTGTCTGAGGCGGGGTTTGACCCGGCCGCCTCAGAGCCAGACTGACAACTAAGACAATCAAGCCACCGAGGAACGGCCAGTTGTGTTAGATTTGGAAGTTATATTTATATTTAACATGTTAACACACATGTTTTCAGCATTTGCATTTTCAATCATTGTTGTGACAGTCGTTTCCATTATGGGGCTATCCCAATGGGCCGGCTTGTGGTCTTCTGAGGCTTGTAGACGGGATAGAGGGTGTGCAATGATGTCCCATTGTCTGGTTGCTTCCATGAACCTTTGCTGCGTTCCTGCTGTGTTTCTCATATGTTCTGGTAGGATCTGTCTTACTAATTCGTTGGCTGTTGCACATGAGGATAAGAATGCTGGAAGTGCTACCTCAGTTGCCTTTCGTATGCCTATCCCCCAAATCTCACTGGAAGTGTTGTTAGGTGTCACTGTCTGTCATCTAAATTCTAGGTCGAGTGCCTTCCTAAATGTTGACCTGAGGAGCTCATCATATTGACTTAGAAGTGGGATGCCAGAAGTGGGTGCACACCTTAAAAAGTACACGAGTCTGGGCAATGAAAGAAACTTTGTGAGAAAGTAAAGGGCATCATGGGAGTCAAAGACCCTATTATCTCTCTCCCATCCTCTTTGGGCGTTAAACTTTTCGTCAAGGACTGCAGCAATGACATTGTGGCCCAGAGGTGTTCCAAGTACTGTGCTGTCGGTGGGTTTAATGGCTGAGGCTTCTGGTAAAACTGATTTCACTGCATTAATGACTACCTCACTGGATGCAATAATTTCGGACTTCGAGGGGTTAAGAACGAGACCCAGGGTCTCCTCTTAAGACTTCACACGCTGCAGGTCTTCCAGCAAGGAATTTTGTGTGCCTGCCAGTGTCTCATCATCCAGAAACTATAAGTTGAGCTCACTAGACAGTCTGCTTGTGATTTCTCGAACCGCTATGCAAAAGAGGAAGGGGGCAAGGAGGTCTTCTTGATGAATTCCCTCTGCTGAGGTGACTTCGTGCTCGCCAAACAGGAGGGTTCAATCCATGCTGTAACCTGCCGACACAAATGGGAGAATACTTGGGCAATGTTCCGGGACTGTGGTGAGGACTACTTCCATTTTGACCGAGTTGAAGGCGTTTTTTAAATCAAATTTTACTACTGCCTGGTCTTCAGTAAGATAACTAAAGTAGGTTCGAGCTGCATGGGCTGCTGCTTCATAACCTTGGGGGACTCCAAACCCCAGCTGGTTTAGTTGCAGCATGGTGGCTGCTTCCATTCGGATTCTTCTGACAGAAGCCCTTGCAACTAGGCGGCAAAGGGTTTTACCAACGGTAATGGGTCTGATCCTTACCCCCCTTTTTTTCATGGCACATAGGGATTGCACCAAAGAAATATGGTTTGATTTCATCAGGGATTAACCCAACGAGACAGTTGCTGACAAAGATTGTGATTTCTCCCAGGAGCGCCTCTGCAACTGGGCCCAGAACAGGGTTCACTATTTCCTTCACCTGTGTAGGTCTTACCCCTGTGTAACCTCCTGAGGAGCCGGGGGAAATGAAACGATAGCTCTATAAACGACTCTCGGAAGAGGAGAGGTTCCTGGTTAGGGGGGGGGCCTCCGTATTTAATAATATATCCTTTAGAAGAATGAGTTAGAAGTAAAAAGATATGGACCTATATAGGCAGGAGAAAGGTGAAGTGAAGTGAGGTACAATGATAAAAAAATAATGATTGGGATTGGGTGGGTATGAATAGGAACAGCATCCTATAGGCCTTCTGTAGTTACCTTTGTTCTTATGTTCTTATGGCCCGTACATGGATAATAATAATAGCATAAGAATTCTTGTGGGAAAATCATAGCAGTTTTAATTGTTTTTTATTCAGTGAATATTCAAATATTTACTTTATTTTTATTTTTAATTGACTTTAATATTATATTATTTTTATTTGGTTATTTTTAGTTAGTAAGTTAGT
Organism: Procambarus clarkii; assembly: GCF_040958095.1. Lineage (NCBI taxonomy): Eukaryota > Metazoa > Arthropoda > Malacostraca > Decapoda > Cambaridae > Procambarus > Procambarus clarkii. The sequence continues at coordinate 3,610,581 of NC_091160.1, forward strand.
AATAAGTTAGTTAGTAAGTAAGTGGGGTATAATAAGTTAGTAAGTAAGAATGTATATATTCTGATTTAGCTGCTAGAATTTATCACACACAATTCAGGGGACAATTTGTAGCATAAACCACTTGGAAGTGGATCCTTCATAAACCACAAATTGTTTACCTAGTCTTTGATATAAATTATAAATCATACCACATATTGTGGTCTAATCTACTATTATTCTACACCAAATTAGATTAATAACTACTAATTCTATATCTACAGCATTAAACACAAAAAGGCCTTAGCTGCTACTGTTGATGGGGCCTGCTAAGGCTGTGTAATTGTAGCATCAGATTTGGGTGTGGCCCTGTGCCTCAGAGTGCCATGCAATGGCGGCTATCTGGAGGCCTGCAAGGCTTTATGTTCAGCAGGTAACTATTTCTAATAATGCTGGAAGCCAGCTTCCTGCTTCACTAACTTCCCTCACAATTACCTGTTTGGGATGTAAGGAATTAATAATGGTTTCCTAAACATATAAGTACAGGTATGACATGGAATATGTGTGTGTGTGTGTGTAAAGCTGAGTAAACTTCCTTGGTTGTGGCTTTTCTCATGCTAATAACCGGCCACCCATCTATATTAAATGATGTATCAATTAAAACAGAATACTAGGTTGTCGGATACTCAAGTGCCCCAGTTGTGTGGTAGAGGTGTTGCTGTGGTAGTTCTCTTCGGACAGAGTAGATCTATCGTGCCAGATTCTCTCTGGAGCACTCTTATGTTGTTTGTTATGATTCTGGTCTACATGACGACGCCCCCAGGTGAGCCGTCCCAAAATATTTGGTGGTTCTATTTATGTTTAAGGAATAGAGAGTTACGCTATATTCCTGTTGTTGGAAATTATATTAAGTCCCAGTGAAAACTTTTTTATTAAGTTTAAACACTAGACTGTTGTTTAAAAGAAATATAGAGTTGATAAAATATGTGGCGTTGATGATGTCACAGAATCACCCATTCTCTTTTACTTTATGGGGGTAACTTATGTTATTTTGTGTGTAGGATTTCCGACATAATTCCGGGGGGGGGGGGGGAGAGAAGCACGTGTCGAAGTCCCGGTAAAGACTGTGATCACTTTATTCCTCTCCTTCAGAATTATAGTGCTGCTTTAATTTGAGGTTGCATTGTTGTACTGCAGTCCTTTTGGGACGGATGTCCAGTACTGGCGTTTCGGGTGCTGGAAGTCATTGAACGTCTTCTTTTCCTGCCAATTCTAAAGAACTAATTTCTCTAATGTTTTGAGAGTAGTGTTGCCTCGGCATTTTACTTTCACTATTCTCAAGATGCCCTGGCTGTCTGGATGAACAGAGACTATTTGGCCTATAGGCCACTCTGAGCGTAGCCCATTGCTGGCCACCAGAACTATGTCACCAGGGTTCAAGTTAATTCTGTTATAAGGGTTGTTTGCCCCGTAATGATACTCCCTCAGAGCAGTATGGTATTCTCGAGTTTATACGTCATTCCACCGACTTATCACCCCCGATAGATGTTTGAAACGTTGAACCAAATCACTCTCTTGGACATATGAATGATCCTCTGGTTCCTCGTCCATAAGGGACACTAGTTTGCTGAGAGGTCTCCCATACATCAGATGAGCTGGACTTAATGGTTCACGCTGCAAAACTTCATCAGAGAGGTAGGTAAGTGGTTGGCTATTAACTTGTGCTTCTATCTCTATGGCTACAGTTTGGAGCTCCTGTAGGGCAATCGTTTGGCAGTGTAGGGTTTTCCGTAGAAAACATTTCACCATACCAATCATGCGTTCATACAAGCCTCCGTGCCATTGTGCTCTGGGAAGTATGAATTTCACGTAGCACTGCCGTTGATTTATGGCCGTGCGCACCTTTGGGTGTGTCCCTATTTTCCTTAGACATGCTTCTCTAGCCACTAAGTTGGACCCATTGTCTGAGATCATTAATTTAGGACAGGATCTACGTGACGCAAACCTGCGGAAAGCCTGTAAGAATCCCTCGGCACTCATATCGGGAGTCACTTCTAGATGGACTGCCCCTGTTGTGGCTCAAGTGAAAAGACAGATATATGCTTTTACTGTTTTTTTGTCCTTGGTGCCTGTTAGTGTTAGTGCTCCTGTGAAAACTACTCCTGTAGTTTCAAAGGGACGAATATGTACAACTCGTTCCTTTGGAAGTGGAGGAAAGCCTGAATATGGACACACTCTGGCATGTATCTCCGGCAATTAACACAGGATTTAATTATTGATTTTACAGTCTGCCTACCTTGAGGTAGCCAGTACTGTTGTCTTAAGTCTGTGAGAGTATCTAATACCCCACCTTGCAGAGTGTTGTATTTGTGTATGTGTAACACAATTAGTTTACTTACTATGTGGTGATGAGGAAGCAATATTGGATTTTTTGCTTCCAGATCCATGTCTATATGCTGTAAGCAGCCTCCACATCTTATTATGTTATAATTATTGGTATCTACCCAGAGACCCAAATAATTTTGTAGCTTCTTAGGAACATTATTAAATTCTGTCCCGAATGTGTCTGTCTGAGCTCTTTTGACCCAGTACCTTAGGGCACCAGGGAATTTATGCTTGATTCCTATTTTCTTTAGAAAATCAAACACTACTTGGGTGACACCTATTAGTTGGTTCAGTTTAGAGTACCGATTAGGATCAATTACCAAAGTCTGAGGTAGTTCTGGATTCTCAGTGGGAACAGCGACATTGGTCACAATGACTTGTGGCTTTTGGTTAGGGCACTGGTCGTTGATTAGCCACTGAGGTCCATTGAACCACATCTCTGCCTTTGTTAATTGCCATAAAGTCAGGCCTCGGGAGAGATAGTCAGCTGGAGTGTCTTTGGTAGGTACATATCTCAGTTTGTACCCTGCCAACAACTCTCATATTTCTTTAATGCGGTTACTGACGTAAGAATTTTTACTATTATTGTTTTTAACCCACTGTAGCACTGCCTCATTATCTTACCATACCACTGTTTCCTCAAAGTGGATGTTGCTTAAGGCCTTGATCAGATAATGAGCCAATCTTACACCTAGCAGTAAGGCTGTTAATTCCAGTTGTGGCAATGATCGTTTCTTTAACGATGCCACTCTGGCCTTTGATATGAGCAAATTGGCTTGCCCATTTGAGACCAGGTAAGCCACTGTGCCATAAGCCTTTCCTGAGGCATCACAAAATACATGTAGCTTAATTTGTTTTTTTTCATTTACTGTGTTCCGAGGGAACTTGACAAACTCTGGGATACTTAAATCTTTCACTAGCCCTTGCAATTTTTCCTATAAGGTAGGTGTTAGAAGGTCATCCCAGGCTATCTTTTGTTGCCAATATTCCTGCATTATCAACTTTCCATTAATTAGGATTGGACTTAATAGTCCCACTGTCAACTGTCTTGCCTTGCACCATCAACAATGTCCACTGTCTTGTCTTACACCATCAACAATGTCCACTGTCTTGCCTTATACCATCAACAATGTCCACTGTCTTGCCTTCACCATCAACAATGTCCACTGTATGGCCTTACACCATCAACAATGTCCACTGTCTTGCCTTATACCATCAACAATGTCCACTGTCTTGCCTTCACCATCAACAATGTCCACTGTCTTGCCTTATACCATCAACAATGTCCACTGTCTTGCCTTCACCATCAACAATGTCCACTGTCTTGCCTTCACCATCAACAATGTCCACTGTATGGCCTTACACCATCAACAATGTCCACTGTCTTGCCTTACACCATCAACAATGACCACTGTCTTGCCTTACACCATCAACAATGTCCACTGTCTTGTCTTCACCATCAACAATGTCCACTGTCTTGCCTTACACCATCAACAATGTCCACTGTCTTGCCTTATACCATCAACAATGTCCACTGTCTTGCCTTACACCATCAACAATGACCACTGTCTTGCCTTACACCATCAACAATGTCCACTGTCTTGTCTTCACCATCAACAATGTCCACTGTATGGCCTTACAACATCATCAATAACAGCCTTACGCATTACAGCATTAACTATGACCGATGCTCCTTGCAACATGAACAATGCCACTGTATGGCCTTACATCAACAGGTGCTGCTATACGGCATTACATCAACAGGTGCTGCTCTACGGCATTACATCAACAGGTGCTGCTCTACGGCATTACAGCTTCAGGAATGCTTCTTATACTACCTTATAGTATCAACGGTGGCCACTGTAGCGGCCTAGAGCACAAACAATGGCCACTGTATATGCGTAGAGCACCAACAATTGGACCATTTAGAGGCGAACAGCACCTACAAAGGCCGCTGTAGAGGCGTACAGCACCGACAATGGCCACTGTACAGGCGTACAGCACCGACAATGGCCACTGTACAGGCGTAGAGCACCAACAATGGCCACTGTAGAGGCGTAGAGCACCAACAATGGCCACTGTAGAGGTGTAGAGCACCAACAATGGCCACTGTAGAGGCGTAAAGCAGCAACAATGGCCTTTTTAGAAGCGTGGAGCACCAACAATGGCCACTGTAGAGGCGTACAGCACCGACAATGGCCACGGTACAGGCGTAGAACACCGGCAATGGCCACGGTACAGGCGTAGAGCACCAACAATGGTCACTGTAGAGGCGTACAACACCGACAATGGCCACGGTACAGGCGTAGAACACCGGCAATGGCCACAGTACAGGCGTAGAGCACCAACAATGACCACTGTAGAGGTGTAGAGCACCAATAATGGCCACTGTAGAGGCGTAGAGCACCAGCAATGGCCACTGTAGAGGCGTAGAGCACCAACAATGGCCAATATAGAGGCCTAGAACACTAACAATTGCTACTGTAGAGGCGTAGAGCACCAACAATGGTCGCAGAACGGTTTTAACGCATTAACAATAGTCATGTCTGGCTCTACAGCATCAATGCCAACTGTATTGTCTTACTACTTCAATGATGGCAGATGTACGGCATTACAGCATCAACAATGACCCAGTACGGCATTACAGCATCAACAATGACCCTGTACGGCATTACAGCATCAACAATGACCCTGTACGGCATTACAGCATCAACAATGACCCTGTACGGCATTACAGCATCAACAATGACCCTGTATGGCATTACAGCATCAACAATGACCCTGTACGGCATTACAGCATCAACAATGACCCTGTACGGCATTACAGCATCAACAATGACCCTGTACGGCATTACAGCATCAACAATGACCCTGTACGGCATTACAGCATCAACAATGACCCTGTACGGCATTACAGCATCAACAATGACCCTGTACGGCATTACAGCATCAACAATGACCCTGTATGGCATTACAGCATCAACAATGACCCTGTACGGCATTACAGCATCAACAATGACCCTGTACGGCACTACAGCATCAACAATGACCCTGTACTGACTTACAAGTTTAACAATTACCCTGTTCTGCATTACAGGATCAACAATAGCCATATCCGGCATTACTGGATGATCAATACTCCCTAAACCGCTTACAACAATGATCCCTCAACGGCCTTACTACATCAATAATATCCCTATCATTTATATAATTACAAATTATAAAATTTTTCTTGTTAAACATATCTTGGTAATGTAATCGTGTGAGGAGATGGAATTCCCAGCTAGTTTTTCTTGATTATGTTAGAGTGTATGGCTGCACTCTAGCATTCTAGACAGTAGTTCTCACACAACATATCCATATGTGGAGTCTGAAGAAAGCCCAAGCTTAGGGCTGTTCATCAAGACTTCAAAAATGTGTGTAACTGCTCTGTGAAAGGAGTTACAGAATTTTACATGTTTTATTTGAAAATGTTTGCAGAGGAGTGCGAGGGACTTGAAGGAGAGCAGCCAACGGATCAGGGGAACAGGGGGCACTTGTTGCCACCCGGTTGGTTGACGTGGTGTCATCTCAGGCCTGCCTCGCCTACGTCACAGAGCATCAGCTGGTGAGGGGAAGAACCCCTCATTTGTCGTGGCACGCCTAGGCCTGCCGGCTTCTATCAGATTGGTGGAAGTCAAACACTGAGGGAAGAAGCGTGCCCCATGCTGCCTACGCCCGCCAAAAGTCAGTCAAGGGTCGGTATGGTCTGAGAAAGGAGACTCCAGGGGGGGAATGGTGACTGACTCAGGTCACCACCCCACCGTATCGCCGTGTTAATCATCAATTTCCTTATCCCTATGATGTCTCGCTATCGTGGATTGTGTCTGGATCCAAATTGCGCGAGCGTGGGGAAGATATTAAGGAATTGAGGAAGGACTCAGGGTGATTCAACTCGTTTTCAGCCGAGGCGGCAGACAGGCCTCGTTGTGATCTGTTGTTATCAGTCAACATATGTAGTCATCTGCTCCTTACGACTGATTTGAGTGACGGTGGGGGATTGATGAAGGCTTTTCAGTGTTTTGGGAAGCCTTCTGTAGTAATTATTGTAAATTGCGGCCCACTGAGTGTGGACACTGTTCCCCGCCGACAATGTCATCTATTTCGTCACCCGCCATTCACCACACCCGTGAACGAGTCACCCGCTCTTGGTGTGAATGGGCGTGGACGAGTCATAATCCACAAGCCGAGTGAATGCAACCCTGAGGGGGGCGGGGGGTCGCATCATCCGTGTTTGTCATCCAGACCCATTTACAACTTAATTGCAGGATGCTGCAGAAAGTGTTAACGTAACTGACAGGAGGAATAGAGACTTATCTTATAACCTGCCTTGATGTTGGTTGTATAGTAACTGTATTGCAGAATGCTGCAGGGGTTTCTTTATTGCAATTTTGTGTCGTCAACGGGCACACCATTGACAGAGCCGGTCGGCCGAGCGGACAGCACGCTGTACTTGTGATCCTGTGGTCCTGGGTTCGATCCCAGGCGCCGGCGAGAAACAATGGGCAGAGTTTCTTTCACCCTATGCCCCTGTTACCTAGCAGTAAAATAGGTACCTGGGTGTTAGTCAGCTGTCACGGGCTGCTTCCTGGGGGTGGAGGCCTGGTCGAGGACCGGGCCGCTGGGACACTGAAAAGCCACGAAATCATCTCAAGATAACCTCAAGAATCTCAAGAAGATAACCATAGTTCATTTAGTCAGCCCGAAGAGACAACAGAATGGAGACTGTTGTTAGTCTTGAATAGCTGTCTTACAATGTGTCACTGGATGGACATTAATGTAACGTAATGCTTGTTGTTGTAGTAAACTTAGTTCTTGTTAATTAATTTTGATTTCAATATTGCATCGTCAGTGGGCCCATCTGTGTTGATGTTAGTTCAGTATTCAGCCTCGCGGTAATTAACAGGAATCGTTGTTATACTCGGTTGTTAAGTAGCTGTCTTTAACGTGCCACTGGATGGACATTAATGTAACGTAACATCGTCCTTGTAGTAGACTTCGTCCTTGTTAAATGAACATGTTATTGTTACAGAAAACGGTCTTTATGTCACTACCTCTATTGTGACCTTTATTATGGTCATTTATTATTATTATTGACTACCTTTATTATGGACTTTATTGTTCCACACATGTTCTGCATTGTACGACTGTTCTAGTAATGTGATCTTTTAATGACGACCTGCTTCTGGGAATTCAATCCTGATTCTTAGCGCCACACAAAATACAATTTTGATGTGAGAACTAGTGACCTACCCGTTATATAGTAATGGCGGAGGTCCACGACCTAGTGATAGGGATTTCACCCTAAGTGAATCCCGGCGGTTGCTCCCACCTTCCTTTGGTCTCTACCCTAAAGTATAAGTTGCACGCCAACGTGTTGGCCAAGCAGTTCTTTCTTTTTTAGATCAACCTTCTCAAGAGAGGGAAGGTAAGTAGGAAAAATCTCACATATCGTGTATAATCATCCCGACTTTCACCTTATTGTTTTGCTTCTTCCCTTCTATCACATAATTTCAATTCGTTTGTTAAGCAGATCTTTCGTGGTGGTATTCCATGTCGGCGCTTCTTTACAATCTGTATTGGTCTTGAACGTTCCGTGATTGTCTTCCTTGTTACTGTATGGAGCACCTTGCAAGGTGTGTTTGGGACGCTGGTCTGTAGTTGAGTGGTTTCTGTATATGTGATCTCGTCATATTACTTCTGTCATTTCTGTCACGGTAAACGTGTATCCTACAGGAACATGTGATGTCTTACTCGTACTTCTCTCACTTCTGCTACGAAACACGTTTATCCTAATAGTATATTTGATCTCATACTATTTCTTGTCTCAGTTCTGTAATGGAACACAGTTATGCAACATGAATATATAATCCTGAACTATTTTCGGTGCGTGGGGCCTCACTCAACCTCATGTCCCCGAACGGGCCTGGCATTGTTTTCTCTCTGCTGTCTCAGGCGTTATCTCGGTATACCTGAGGACCGCAGATACTAGGCGGTCTTTAAGCGACTTATTTCGTTTCCAGGCCATCACGGGGGAGTGTTTGTGGGAAGCTCCCCCAGGACGCGTAGTCTTCATAGGTGTCTTGTAGCCAAGTCCAGAGGTTCTGTAGGACCAGGGGGGCAGGCTAGCCCTGTGAAATATACTACCAGGAAGATACCTGGGTCATTGGTTCCCTTCTCGTGGGCTGGAGGATTTGGTCCCGTGGCAGGTTTGGCAGGGAGTCTGCTCCCTTCTTCAGGACTTCTTGTGGGTAGCCTCTGGTCCTGAACATGTCCCAGAGGTCCTCCAGCTGGGTTTGTTAGGTCGCATCTTGGCCGCCTTAGATTGGATTCGACCATTTATTGATCTATTATTATGGAACTTGTTTTAAAATGCGCGCCTTTATATTGTGAACGATTTGATACCAAAATGAAAGACGTAACACGAAAATGATGTTATCAAACTGAAACGAGTATACACATTAGGTTGCGGGTGTGCCAATGGGCGCTCGTTCACAAGTAACGGTTGGCCGTCTTTAGGCTTTGCTTTGGGGGAATCACGCCGTGCTTTTGGACCTTATATGCACACATCCCTGGAGGGAATTCTATTTGCGAACACATTGATACCAAAATGAACGACGTTTCATGAGAATTAAGGTGAGAAAACTGAAACGAGTATACACATTTCAGTGTCGCTGTACGCTCACGCCAAACGTTGGGAGCATTACGGGAAAATCTGCGGCGCTAACTCGCCGAGCAAGAAAGTGTTAAGTTGTGCTACAAAACACGTTCATCCTGGAGGTATATATTGTCCCATAGTATTCCTTATGACAGTTCTGCTCGGGCAAACGTTGACCCTACTGGCACACATGACCAAAGGCTTTATCTCATAACAGTTCTGCCAGGGCAAACGTTGACCCTACAGACACACATGACCAAAGGCTTTATTTCATGACAGTTCTGCCACTGAACATTTATCACACGTTTACATATAATCCTGTACTATTACTTGTGTCAGTTCTGACACCAAACACCTTTATACAAAGAGTATATTTGATCTCGTAACCTTACTGGTGTCCGTTTTGCCATGAAACACGTTTACCTTACTAGTACATATGATCCCAAAGGGACTGTTCCAGGTTTTCCGAGATAAGGAACCAACAGTGTTGAGCTCTAGTAGCCAAATCATGTCAAAATCATCATATTGACATTCTAGGCTCAGAAGCAGCCTGTAAACAAATATCATCAGCGTAACTGTTATGATATGACCTCAGGTTAGTGAAGTAATGATATCAACACCTTTGTAGATTGTGCATCAAATTACATTTTCATGTAGTGAAAGGTGTGGTGACGTGGAGGGTCTATTGCGCTTTGGACGTCAGTTCACTGTGGGCAGTCCAGAAAAAATGAAGTCAAAGATTCTGTCACCTGTAGCTGAAGTTGACATTAACTGATTTAATTCAGAATTGGCTCCCTTACAGATAGGTATACGTTCAGTAAGGTGTATAAGGTTGATGCAAATTTCCCGATAAATACATGAGAAAAAAATTAATACACACAAAATCTATTTTTTTAACAATATATAATAGATAAAAATAATCATTTAAACCCTTTATTATATGCTATTGTGATATCTGAGACATAGACATGATATCAGTGTTTTATGTTAATTTTTGAACATTTTTTTTTTTAATTAGGTTTTTATTTTTTCCATTTCTATTTTGGGTGCGATGCTGAAACTTGGATCAGTTGCAGCCCTCTTCATATACAACTAGGTAGAATATTTTGATTGAAATTGAACAACTTTCACTTTTTCTATGTTACAGTGGCAAATAAAGCAGCTTCAATGTCGCAGAGAGTCCGAGTGCTGGAGGCGTACGATTACCTCGCGTCATACCAGCGTCTGACCACTGTGATCCACCCCAAGGCTGGGCATAGGTTGCTCTGTCTGTTTTTAGAATCCATATATACAAATGTTAACCGAACCTATTTAGCTAAACAATTATTTATTTATTGAGTATATGTATTTATTTTGGTATATTACAATGATAAGCTTATAGCTGTTCCATGTTAATACATATTCTGATATGGATTTATTTGTGGGAAGATGCCTCACTGCGATGATTCTCACAAAATGGTCGTAATATACTGACTTGTCAGCTGTCTCTGTCTCGAGAAAGCTTGGCTTGTTCCATAAATAGCAATGCCGGGGCCATGTGCTTTCATAGACCATTACTAAGACATGTCATGCTATAATGTTAGTGGGAAAAAAATTCAACATCTTCCTGGGCGGAAAAAATGACAGCTCGGAGTCCATTATTTAGGACTTATGCGAAACAAACATTTGCCACGTTTACTCCCCATCATTTTGATAGTAGAGACGCAAATTGTGTTTGCCCCTCTGTGAGGCTGTCCTTTGGGGACGGGTGTGCCGTACTGGGGTCTGTGGATCGACATTTGTTGATGCTGGATTTTGGCCAGAAATTATCCGACCCACGGACTCCAAGTGTACTAGTGATAATACGAGGTCTAGTTCAAGACCTCGTATTATCAATGTCATTAATACTACTATCATCAACCTTGTATTGGATGTCTCAGTCATTCAGTTAACAACTTAGTAAGTGTATATTGAACGTGGGAATCACTTCATGTGTGCTCATTTTAGTTTAGTTAAAATTTTTCCATCTTAAATTAATACTACTATCACCAACTATATATTGGATAGCTCAGGCATTCAGTTAACAACTCAGTAAGTGAAAATCACTTCACGTGAGCTCATTTTTAGTTTAGGATAAGATTTTTCCATCATAAAATACTATTATCATCAACCATGTATTTGGTGGCTCAACCATTCAGTTTACATCTCAGCAACTGTTTACTGAACATACTTAAAGTTAAAGTTAAAGAAACTTTAAACTAAAAAATGAAGTCACATGGAGGGATTTATATCCCTCCATGTGACTTAATTTTTTAGTTTAAAGTTTCTCCATCATAAAATATAATATTAGGTACGAAATGTATATATATATATATATATATATATATATATATATATATATATATATATATATATATATATATATATATATATATATATATATATATATATATATATATATATATATATATATATATATATATGTCGTACCTAATAGCCAGAACGCACTTCTCAGCCTACTATTCAAGGCCCGTTTTGCCTAATAAGCCAAGTTTTCATGAATTAATGTTTTTTCGTCTACCTAACCTACCTAACCTAACCTAACCTAGCTTTTTTTGGCTACCTAACCTAACCTTACCTATAAATATAGGTTAGGTTAGGTTAGGTAGGGTTGGTTAGGTTCGGTCATATATCTACGTTAATTTTAACTACAATAAAAAAAAATTGACCTCATACATAGAGAAAAGGGTTGCTTTATGATTTCATAAGAAAAAAATTATAGTAAATATATTAATTCAGGAAAACTTGGCTTATTAGGCAAATCGGGCCATGAATAGTAGGCTGAGAAGTGAGTTCTGGCTACTAGGTACGACATATATATATATATATATATATATATATATATATATATATATATATATATATATATATATATATATATATATATATATATATATATATTTATATACATATATATATATATATATATATATATATATATATATATATATATATATATATATAAATATATATATTTATATATATATATATATATATATATATATTTATATATATATATATATATATATATATATATATATATATATATATATATAAATATATATATTTATATATATATATATATATATATATATATTTATATATATATATATATATATATATATATATATATTTATATATATATATATATATATATATATATATATATATATATATATATATATATATATATATATATATATATATATATATATATATATATACATTTCGTACCTAATAGCCAGAATGCACTTCTCAGCCTAATATGCACTTCTCAGCCTATATCTATATATATATATATCTTGGGCATAGCATTTTAGAGGTGATGAGATTTTTAGAGAATGAGGTGATTTGGTAAAATGCTATGCCCAAGATTACTATCCGAGTGCCGGTGGTGGGGTGGTTCAAATAGCCTCGGCTATCACCTCATTATGTCCGGTCGTGATGGTCAAGTGGATTAAGGCGTCTTGTACATACCAGTTGCGTTGCTTCTGGGAGTATGGGTTCGAGTCACTTCTGGGGTGTGAGTTTTCAGTTGCATATTGTCCTGGGGACCATTCAGGCTTGTTCGCATTTGTGTTCCTCACGTGTGCCCCAAAGAATGAGGTGATATATATATATATATATATATATATATATATATATATATATATATATATATATATATATATATATATATATATATGTTGTACCTAGTAGCCAGAACGTCGTACTCGGCCTATTATGCAAGGCCCAATTTGTCTAATAAGCCAAGTTTTCCTGAATTAATATATTTTCTCTAGTTTTTTTCTTATGAAATGATAAAGCTACCCATTTCGTTATGTATGAGGTCAATTTTTTTTTATTGGAGTTAAAATTAATGTAGATATATGACCGAACCTAACCAACCCTACGTAACCTAACCTAACCTACCTTTATTGGTTAGGTTAGGTTAGGTTGCCGAAAACGTTAGGTTAGGTAAGGTTAGGTAGTCGAAAAACAATTAATTCATGAAAACTTGGCTTATTAGGCAAATCGGGCCTTGCATAGTAGGCTGAGAAGTGCGTTCTGGCTACTAAGTACGACATATGTCTATATATATATATATATATATATATATATATATATATATATATATATATATATATATATATATATATATATATATATATATATATATTATATATATATATATATATATATATATATATATATTATATATATATATAAATATATATATATATATATATATATATATATATATATATATATATATATATATATATATATATATATATAATGTGTTTACCTTGTTTATGGCGGCCTTGGGAAATGTGAAGTGGGGAATTGATGACTGGCAGCTGCATGGGAGGGGAGTGAGGGGAGGGTGGGACATATGACCACACCTTAATGTGTGAGGCATCAAAGACCACACACCAGTACAGTTCTCCTTCATTGCGGTATGTGGGCTGCCTCATGGCCTATGTGTCGCTGCTGCTATGTGGCAGAGTGAGCTGTGACAGGAGTGAGTATGGTGCGCCGTATTGCTGTCATCAAAAGCAGTCCTCCAGACCCACGGAGTGAGTGTGTGAAATTGACAGGTGATAGATACAGGCTGTCACCTGTCGAGGGAGGGCTGAGGGGAAGTGGGGAGGGAGGGGAAGATATGACCCCACCAGCTACTGGAGATAGTCTTTCAGTTAGCCACAGAATGCTGGACACTACGCAGCTCCCAGACCCACCCCTTTGAAACACGATTAAGGTTAATGGACCACATCCGCCCTTGGTGCAGCTCCAACACGACCTGGTCTGTCACCTAACTAATGGCCCCCCTCATCCTACACACGTGCATTGTTACATAAAACAGACATTCTTCAAGAAAAATAATGACTCCACAGTCACACAAACTCACTGCCAGCTGTTACCTCCCCTCATTCACATCTTAAGAGTCTGCTCTCTCTCTCTCTCACCCTTCTCAACACTTCCTGCCAGTGTAGGGGAAACTAATCGGGGTCATTGATCACCACCAAACACAGCTGCATTAGCTCAGAAAAAGTGAAATGATTTCTTCTCTCTAAGAAAATAATGACTCCCCTGTCAAAATTACAAACACCTGCTCACTCATTGTCCCCTCTTTCTACCCTCGCATCTTGACCGCAATGGTCTCCAACCCTCTCTGCCCAAGGGGAAGCCCCCCTCCCTCACCCCTCAACATATCTAGGCCATATCGCGACTCTCCTCCCCCCTCCCCCACCCCCTCTAAATAGCCTACTTAGTCTCGTCTATTGATCAAACTATATATATCTACACACAGGATTAACTCTACGGTGCTTACCCATACATATTCATCTACTCCTCTCCTCTTCACCATTCCTCTTCTATTCTCCTCCTATTCCCTACTCTCCACACATACCCCACATACTCTCCTACCCCCCCCCCAACATATCCACCCATCAAACTCTACCGCATAACCAGACACCGGACGCTGACACTTGTCCGCCACGCGTCGAAACATCCGGGAAAATCCCCCCAGAACACTATGTGACTAGACACCTGTGCACCACCTGGGCAGCTGGGCTTAATGAGCTCACCTGCTCAGATGGTGTGCGTGGTTCTAGTCACATATTTCACTACTGGACAGCACCTGCACCCAAATCGGAAGCATCTATATACATTACAAAAGACTTATTAAAATCAGGACTAGCGAAGACTGGGGATGAAGATAAGATACTTTTTAAACCATCAAAGGCTTCTTGACACTGGGTAGTCCACTTAAATTTACTTCTCTGCTGCAACAAATCAGTCAGAGGTGAAGCTACTATAGAAAAGGTTTTACAGAACCTACTGTAATAGGAACTCATCCTTAAAATTTGCTGAACCTGATTGTTGTTAGTCAAGATAGGATAATTTACAATGGCATTAATTTTATGAGATAAAGGCATCATCCTACCTTGACCAACCTCATGCCCTAGATAGACAATTGTGCCTCTGACAAAGTTACATTTGTGAGGGTTAACAGTAAGATTGGCCTCCTGCAACTTGGCAAACAATAATTTTAAACCCAGTAAATGGTCTGGCCAAAAATCACTAAACAAAACAATGCCATCTAAATAAGCACGGCAATTGGGAATATTCTGCAACAGCAAATTCATTAATCTCTGGAAAGTTGCTGGGGCATTCTTAAGACCAAAAGGCTTAACGTTATACTGAAATCAACCATCAGTTGTTATAAAAGCTGAAACTTTACTAGCTTGATTTGTCAAAGGTACTTGATGATAACCTTTAGACAAATAGAATTTAGATATAAATTGACAGTGACCAATCTGGTCACTACAATCCTCAAGCAATGACAATGGGAAGGTGTTACTGCAGTGACACTATTCAATCGCCTGTAGTCAGTACACAGGCGCCACTTCCCATCCGGTTTAGGAAATAGTTAGCAAGGTGGATACCCGGAACTTTGACTGGGCGCTATGGGACAACACAGCTGTTACCTGATTTAACATCAGCCCCTGAGACACTGTAGCTTCATTACATAAGAGCACTCACATGACCAGTCTCCAGTCATTCCCATTCCTGTCATTCTCCCTCCTGACTGAAGCTGAAGAACACCTAACTCGCTTCCACGTGCATCGACCAGGTGTGGCCCCAGGGTGTGGCCAGAGCATGTGGCCAGAGCGTGTGGCCAGAGCATGGCCCCATGGTGTGTGGCCATGGAGCAGCGAGAGGCGGTCGCAGCACCTCGCCCAGGAGGAGGTGGCACATGGGGTGGCCGGGTGACCCATAGCCGTACAAAAGGTGACTCTGGGAACGCACACACACTCCATGAGAAATGGTACTGGTACACTGGACGTGTGATGTGGGCCAAATGGCGACGCAGTTGAGGTAGAATTCAATGTCCCAACACAGACTCGTAATTTCCCGAAAATCACAAACCTCTTCTAACACTAGAAAAACCCCTTCCCAATCCTACCTCCTACCAACCATCTTAGTCAATATATCAGATGACTACAGGTGTGTGAAGTACCATCTGGTAACCCACGAGGCTGCCTCGTGCCTCATGGGGAACACGTGTTCACAAATACAGAGTCTTTTCTCCCTCAATTCCTATTAATCGGCCCCTCGATCACGCAAATTTGATGCAGGCACGGTCCACGATAACAGGGTCACCGTAGTGACGAGGAAATGGTGATAACAAGGCGATACAGGGGTAGTGGAGGTGACAACGTGCCACCTCCACTGCCTGGGAATCCAGCCCACTCGATCGCCGCCTGTAGACTGAATCTTAGCGACCTAGGGAAACTCAAAAGACGCTCATCTCCCCCCCACCTCGTCTTGACCAATCAGAGCAAAGCCGCCTCCCAGTCACAGCCGTTCCCGCCCAAAACGTCACATAAGGCTGAGATGCCTAGACGAATCACAAACGCCCCTTACCATGCGACGTCCCGTGACGTCACAAGGCGGGGGAGGCCTAGGGGTATGACGTCATACCTTACAGGGGGGGGGGGGGGAGGCAACGTTCACCCCTCTTGATCCTGTTGGTTTACCAGCTCAAGTGCCCTCTTGTACCTCACTCTCTCTCTTTCTCTCTACACATTTCTCAGAAAACATGTTAAGTTCTGTAACTCTTTCCACAGGGCAGTTACAGACTGCAGCATAGTCCTTAAAGACAGGGCTAAGCAAGGGCTTTCAGGCAACATCACCCAAGGGGGTGTGAAGTGGAAACTTCTTGTCTAGATTGCGATAGAGCGACTCTAGCCTAATCTAGAAAACTAGAAAAACTAGCTGAGGGAATTTCCATTCCCTAATAGTGCACTACCAAAACTTTGGAAGGATTCTGCAGATTTTTAATTTTATAAGTTAACTCAGAGCGTCTGCAAACAACTTCAAAACTACCTTCAAAATAATGAGGTAAATCAGCTTCCACTCTGGACTTCAAAACAAGAACAAGATCACCTGGCCGGAAACATCTGAACTTCACCCTGAACTTCTTGTCATTGTGTTGTTTCATCTTAAACTGCGACTTCTTCAGATGCTCACTCGCCAGGTCTTGGTACTTCTTCAACTTGGACTGGATCTTACTCAACAACCGACTTCCATCAGGGAGAGAAACGTTTCCCATCATCCTCTCACGCAGCAACTGGATTGGGCCTCTCGCTTGATGTCTGAAAACTAATTGTAAACGAGACCACCCCAAGGAATGCTGTAACCCATTTCGAGCTGCAAATTATATAAAGGGTTATTATGCATCATCATCCCAATTTCCCAATTTCGTGTGGAGTCTTCGCCAACAGTCCATAACATCTGCTTCATGGTCTGGTTATATATCTCCAAGACACCTTGACTCTGTAGAGGGTAAGTTCACTCTGCTGAAGTTGGGCTTAAGTATGGCATTTTTCATCATAAGTTAAATTGGGGAGAGGTAGTAACAGGGTAGTAACTCCCTCAACTGCACTTCCCTCACAAAACGAGCTAAAAAAAGTGTCTGCCAAGTGGATTTCCGGTTCTAACGTTGAAGGTTTTCCAGTCATCCCACCGGTTGTAAGGTTGGAAACATCACTCTGGGACTAGGCGATTTGAGATCTGGTGACTGCACAGGCTGGATACACTTCAGGAGCAATCTCACTCGTTTTTTAGAGAACTCTACCTGGGTCATTGAACATCACTGTTTATCAAGGTGTGGCAATGCCATTTCCTAGAATTATATCGACAACAGATATGGGTAAGGTATCGCACACACCTACAGTACATAGTCCAGGAGTGCTGTGGATGCGTCCATCAGGCCCAGATGGTAGAGGTCTGGAGCAATATTAGTGCAGTGGACGGGTCCGTCAGGGCCAGATGGTAGAGGTCTGGAGTAATATTAGTGCTGTGGACGGGTCCGTCAGGGCCAGATGGTAGAGGTCTGGAGTAATATTAGTGCTGTGGACGGGTCCTTCAGGGCCAGATGGTAGAGGTCTGGAGTAATATTAGTGCTGTGGACTCGTCCTTCAGGGCCAGATGGTAGAGATCTAGAGTAATATTAGTGCTGTGGACGGGTCCTTCAGGGCCAGATGGTAGAGGTCTGGAGTAATGTTAGTGCTGTGGACGGGTCCTTCAGGGCCAGATGGTAGAGGTCTGGAGTAATATTAGTGCTGTGGACGGGTCCTTCAGGGCCAGATGGTAGAGGTCTGGAGTAATATTAGTGCTGTGGACGGGTCCTTCAGGGCCAGATGGTAGAGGTCTGGAGTAATATTAGTGCTGTGGGCGGGTCCTTCAGGGCCAGATGGTAGAGGTCTGGAGTAATATTAGTGCTGTGGGCGGGTCCTTCAGGGCCAGATGGTAGAGGTCTGGAGTAATATTAGTGCTGTGGACGGGTCCTTCAGGGCCAGATGGTAGAGGTCTGGAGTAATGTTAGTGCTGTGGACGGGTCCTTCAGGGCCAGATGGTAGAGGTCTGGTGTAATGTTAGTGCTGTGGACGGGTCCTTCAGGGCCAGATGGTAGAGGTCTGGAGTAATAATAGTGCTGTGGGCGAGTCCTTCTGGTGCAGATAGTAGAGGTTTTGAGGAGAATGTTTTATTAAATAAAGTACCGGTTGATGATTTGCTAGTCTTCCTACCTGAGGAATGCTCCATTGGTTTTGCTTGATTTAATGAATTGTGGTTTGGTCATTATATCTTCAGCCACGTTATTGTGACTCTACGTCTGCATGAATCCAATATCCACTCAGCCTGTTTTAAAATGTATCAGTTGTTATCAAATTATTATTCACGCTTAAAACAAAGACAAAAATGTAATATTGATAGCATTTCAGTAATATTTGAGTGTTTATAAATATATATATATATATATATATATATATATATATATATATATATATATATATATATATATATATATATATATATATATATATATATATAAAGAATTAGATATAAGTTCAATTTTATTAGTGAAAACTGAGTGACTTTCCTCGTCAATTTGTTTCACTTATAGAAAACTGTATTGTCAAATTAATTATTTCTTTCAGTTCTCTTTTTTAACCAAAATTGTTGCAGATGAAATTGTTTCTAACTTTCTCTTGAGATTATAGTTTCAATATTTGCTCTATCCTGTTTGTTTATTCCTGTCTTCCATATCTATACTTCAGTCATATTTCCATTCGTTCAGTATTTTAATGCATGCACATGACGGTAAAGTTGTCACCAGTTAGGTGGGTGTGGAGCAGCAATACTGACTGTGTACCTGAGTCACAATACAGATATACTGACTAAATATAAACTTAAAGAAATATCTTACAGCTTAATCACTGCAAATACTAATAATCGCTTACAGAACCTTACATCTAACCTAACCTAAGTTAGGCCTAGGTATTCAACCCATTAAGAAATATATAAGAATTAAGTAATAATATGTAACTAGTAGTATTTAAGTATTAGTATTTAAGTATTTAAGTATTTAAGTATTAGTAGTATTTAAGTATATAAGCAGCGGCCGACCGCAAAGATGCTTTCATAAAATGTAACATTTTGTTAATTAAAGATTAGTTAAAACTTACTATAAATACTAATAAGTATTTAACTAATAAGTATAAGTAAGTTTTAACTGATTTTTAATTACCAGAACGTTACATTTTATGAAAGCATCTTTGCGGTCGGCCGCTGCCTGAAGACGGGTTGAAGAAATGGTTGGGCACTTTTCCTCATAACTAATGCAGCTGTTCGTCCAGCAGGAAAAAGGTACTCTAGATTGAGCTAGTCATCTGTTGTTAACTTGCATCCTGAGAAGTGTCAGAAGTTCGAACTTGATAGCGGGAAGGAGGGGGGGGGGGAGGAAAGAAGGAAGAAACGAAGAAATCATGCTAAATTATATACACACACAGGCTGCCTGTCCCCAAGTAAATTATTTATTATTGTTGTTAACAAAGATGACGATATCAAATGGTGGTATAAGGAATTGTGAGCGTGAGAAGAGACACCAGTGGTGGTCTGGAGCGTCTCCTACACCCACACACCAGTGTTGGTCTGGAGCGTCTCCTACACTCACACACCAGTGTTGGTCTGGAGCGTCTCCTACACTCACACACCAGTGTTGGTCTGGAGCGTCTCCAACATCTACACACCAGTGTTGGTCTGGAGCGTCTCCTACACCCACACACCAGTGTTGGTCTGGAGCGTCTCCAACATCTACACCAGTGTTGGTCTGGAGCGTCTCCTACAACCACACCACCAGTGTTGGTCCGGAGCGTCTCCTACACCCACACACCAGTGTTGGTCTGGAGCGTCTTATACACCCACACCACCAGTGTTGGTCTGGAGCGTCTCCTACACCCACACACCAGTGTAGGTCTGGAGCGTCTCCTACACCCAGACACCAGTGTTGGTCTGGAGCGTCTCCTACACCCACACCACCAGTGTTGGTCTGGAACGTCTCCTACACCCACACACCAGTGTAGGTCTGGAGCGTCTCCTTCACCCACACCACCAGTGTAGGTCTGGAGCGTCTCCTACACCCACACCACCAGTGTTGGTCTGGAGCGTCTACACACACACCAGCAGTGTTGGTCTGGAGCGTCTCCTTTATCTACACACCAGTGTTGGTCTGGAGCGTCTCCAACATCTACACATCAGTGTTGGTCTGGAGCGTCTTCTCCACCCACACCACCAGTGTTGGTCTGGAGCGTCTCCTACACTTACACCACCAGTGGTGGTCTGGAGCGTATCCTACACCCACACCACCAGTGTTGATCTGGAGCGTCTACACACACACCAGCAGTGTTGGTCTGGAGCGTCTCCTACACCCACACCACCAGTGTTGGTCTGGAGCGTCTCCTACACCCACACCACCAGTGTTGGTCTGGAGCGTCTCCTTTATCTACACACCAGTGTTGGTTTGGAGCGTCTCCTACAGCTACACATCAGTGTTGGTCTGGAGCGTCTTCTCCACCCACACCACCAGTGGTGGTCTGGAGCGTCTCCTACACCCACACCACCAGTGTTGGTCTGGAGCGTCTACACACACACCACCAGTGTTGGTCTGGAGCGTCTCCTACACACACACCACCAGTGTTGGTTTAGATTGCATATTCGTTGCCTTCTTGGGTGTATGTTGGTTGTAGTTATAGACAGTAGACACTTCAGTAGTTTTATTGAGTGAGGCAACAAGGTGTATAACTGGCCAGCCGAGGTCCATCCTGCTCTTGGTCTGTGAGAATACTGCGGCCTGCTGGAAGCACGGCTGGTGCCGCTCTGTCTGGCATGACGTCAGAGGCCTACTCGCCTGTGATTGGTTATGTTTCAATTGTCATACAATTTGAGTATTAACATGCATCCTACATCCAAACCCACCAGTATTGGTCTGGAGCGCCTCCTGCACCCAAATAACCAGTGTTGCTCAGGAGCGTCTCCTACACTCACACACCAGTGTTGGTCTGGAGCGTCTCCTACACTCACACACCAGTGTTGGTCTGGAGCGTCTCCAACATCTACACACCAGTGTTGGTCTGGAGCGTCTCCTACACCCACACACCAGTGTTGGTCTGGAGCGTCTCCAACATCTACACACCAGTGTTGGTCTGGAGCGTCTCCTACACCCACACCACCAGTGTTGGTCCGGAGCGTCTCCTACACCCACACACCAGTGTTGGTCTGGAGCGTCTTATACACCCACACCACCAGTGTTGGTCTGGAGCGTCTCCTACACCCACACACCAGTGTAGGTCTGGAGCGTCTCCTACACCCACACACCAGTGTTGGTCTGGAGCGTCTCCTACACCCACACCACCAGTGTTGGTCTGGAACGTCTCCTACACCCACACACCAGTGTTGGTCTGGAGCGTCTTATACACCCACACCACCAGTGTTGGTCTGGAGCGTCTCCTACACCCACACACCAGTGTAGGTCTGGAGCGTCTCCTTCACCCACACCACCAGTGTAGGTCTGGAGCGTCTCCTACACCCACACCACCAGTGTTGGTCTGGAGCGTCTCCTTTATCTACACACCAGTGTTGGTCTGGAGCGTCTCCAACATCTACACATCAGTGTTGGTCTGGAGCGTCTTCTCCACCCACACCACCAGTGTTGGTCTGGAGCGTCTCCTACACTTACACCACCAGTGGTGGTCTGGAGCGTCTCCTACACCCACACCACCAGTGTTGGTCTGGAGCGTCTACACACACACCAGCAGTGTTGGTCTGGAGCGTCTCCTACACCCACACCACCAGTGTTGGTCTGGAGCGTCTCCTACACCCACACCACCAGTGTTGGTCTGGAGCGTCTCCTTTATCTACACATTAGTGTTGGTTTGGAGCGTCTCCTACAGCTACACATCAGTGTTGGTCTGGAGCGTCTTCTCCACCCACACCACCAGTGGTGGTCTGGAGCGTCTCCTACACCCACACCACCAGTGTTGGTCTGGAGAGTCTACACACACACCACCAGTGTTGGTCTGGAGCGTCTCCTACACACACACCACCAGTGTTGGTCTGGATTGCATAATCGTTGCCTTCTTGGGTGTATGTTGGTTGTAGTTATACACAGTAGACACTTCAGTAGTTTTATTGAGTGAGGCAACAAGGTGTATAACTGGCCAGCCGAGGTCCATCCTGCTCCTGGTCTGTGAAAATACTGAGGCCTGCTGGAAGCACGGCTGGTGCCGCTCTGTCTGGCATGACGTCAGAGGCCTACTCGCCTGTGATTGGTTATGTTTCAATTGTCATACAATTTGAGTATTAACATGCATCCTACATCCAAACCCACTAGTATTGGTCTGGAGCGTCTCCTGCACCCAAATAACCAGTGTTGCTCAGGAGCGTCTTTTTACCCACATCCAGTGTTGGTCTGGAGCGCCGCCTATTCCCACGCCATCAGTGTTGGTCTGGAGCGTCTCCTAAACCCAAATTCACCAGTGTTGTGTTAGTCTGGAGCGTCTTATACACCCACACCACAAGGGTTGGTCTGCAACGTCTCATCCAAACATTCCACCAGTGTTGGTCTGGACCACCTCCTACACTCACACTCACCAGTGTTGGTCAGGAGCATATCCAAATCCACCAGTGTTGGTCTGGAGCTCCTCACACACACCCACACCATCATTGTTGGTTTGGAGCACCTCCTTCACTCACACTCACCAGTGTTGGTCAGGAGCATATCCTACACCCAAACTACCAGTGTTGGTTTGGAGCTCCTCACACACACCCACACCACCAGTGTTGGTCTGGAGCGTCTTATACACCCACACCACCAGTGTTGGCCTGGAGCGTCTCCTTCACCCACACCATAGGGGGTTGGTCTGGAGCGTCTCTTACACCCACACCACCAGTGTTGGTCTGGAGCGTCTCCTTCACCCACACCCCCAGTGTTGGTCAGGAGCGTCTCCTACACCCACACCACCAGTGTTGGTCTGGAGCGTCTCCTACACCCACACTACCAGTGTTGGTCAGGAGCGTCTCATACACCCACACCACCAGTGTTGGTCTGGAGCGTCTCCTCCACCCACACCACCAGTGTTGGTCTGGAGCGTCTCCTGCACTTCCACCACCAGTGTTGGTCTGGAGCGTCTCCTCCACCCACACCACCAGTGTTGGTCTGGAGCGACTCCTGCACTCCCACCACCGGGGTTGGTGTGGACCGTCTTCTACACCCACTCCACCGGGGTTGGTCTGGAGCGTTTCCTACATCCCACACCACCAGTGTTGGTCTGGAGCGTCTCCTACACCCACACCACCAGTGTTGGTCTGGAGCGTCTCCTACACCCACACCACCAGTGTTGGTCAGGAGCGTCTCCTACACCCACACCACCAGTGTTGGTCTGGAGCGTCTCCTACACCCACACCATAGGGGGTTGGTCTGGAGCGTCTCCTACACCCACACCACAGGGGGTTGGTCTGGGGCGTCTCCTACACCCACACCACCAGTGTTGGCCTGGAGCGTCTCCTACACCCACACCACCAGTGTTGGTCTGGAGCGTCTCCTACACCCACACCACCAGTGTTGGCCTGGAGCGTCTCCTACACCCACACCACCAGTGTTGGTCTGGAGCGTCTCCTACACCCACACCACCAGTGTTGGTCTGGAGCTTCTCCTACACCCACAACACCAGTGTTGGTCTGGAGCGTCTCCTACACCCACACCACCAGTGTTGGTCTGGAGCGTCTCCTACACCCACACCACCAGTGTTGGTCTGGAGCGTCTCCTACACTCACACCACCAGTGTTGGCCTGGAGCGTCTCCTATACCCACACCACCAGTGTTGGTCTGGAGCGTCTCCTACACTCACACCACCAGTGTTGGCCTGGAGCGTCTCCTACACCCACACCACCAGTGTTGGTCTGGAGCGTCTCCTACACCCACACCACCAGTGTTGGTCTGGAGCTTCTCCTACACCCACAACACCAGTGTTGGTCTGGGGCGTCTCCTACACCCACACCACCAGTGTTGGTCTGGAGCGTCTCCTACACCCACACCACCAGTGTTGGTCTGGAGCTTCTCCTACACCCACAACACCAGTGTTGGTCTGGAGCGTCTCTTATTTCCTGATGTCTGGTTCGGTCATCATATCTTCAGCCAAGTTATTGTGACTCTTCTTCTTCTTGTATCCAATATCCACTCAGCTTGTTTTAAAAATGAATTATTTGTATTAGAATTATTATTCACGTTTAGAACAAAGGCAAAAGACGTAATATTCTTATTGTTTCGTCCTAACAAACGTGGGTCCATGGTTCGAGTCTCCTAGAGCCCAGGTGAATGGAATTCTTAGTGCATCAAAAAAAGGAGCTATTTGGATACCAAGGACTCGATCTCCGGACTGTGAGGCGGCGGAGGAGGCGCCCACATCTGCGCCACAACGGCTCCTGGTTATTCATTAGTGCTCACTGATCTTATCTTGCACAAACACTAACAATGTGATTTGTGGATGGGAATAACGTGTGTTTGCTTGTTTATTGTAAGTTCATTAGTGTATGAATGAACCAGCTCTGTGACATCAGTTTGTGTATGGATGGACTAGCTCTGTGACATGAGTTAGTGTATGAATGGACCAGCTCTGTGACATGAGTTAGTGTATGAATGGACCAGCTCTGTGACATGAGTTTGTGTATGAATGGACCAGCTCTGTGACATGAGTTTGTGTATGAATGGACCAGCTCTGTGACATGAGTTTGTGTATGAATATTAATGCTAGTACTACTTATGTTCTTGGTCTGTGTAATGTGCATGATTGTGTAAATGAATTGTAATTGACAAATATAAATAAATGATTGCTGCATAATTGCCACATCGATACATGTTTATACACAAGTAAATACACACATGTATACACATCAACAGGTGAATATACTCAACAAAATACAATTCGTATCCAATATGAATGAACCAGGTTGCCAGGTTACACCCACTGGACTGTGATCTTTATTTCTACTTTTAAGTATTTTTAGTTTATATTCTACTTTTATCCCTATATAAAGGAGTAGATATTAGTTAAATTGTATTATTGAAAGCTGAGTGACTTTTCTCATCAGTTTGTTTCACTTATATAAAACTGTATTAACAAATGAATTATTTCTTTCAATCCTTTTTTTAACCAAAATTGTTGCATATGGAATTGTTTCGAACTTTCTCTTGAGATTATAGTTTCAATATCTGCTCTATCTTGTTTGTTTATGCCTGGCATCGATTTATATACTTCAGTCATGTTTCCCTTCTTTCAGTATTTTAATGCATGTACATGACTGTTAAGTTTTCGCCAGTTAGGTGGGTGTGAAGCATGAATACTGACTGTGTAACTGTTAGGTGGGTGTGGAGCAGGAATACTGACTGTGTAACTGCTAGGTGGGTGTGGAGCAGGAATACTGACTGTGTAACTGTTAGGTGGGTGTGAAGCAGGAATACTGACTGTGTAACTGTTAGGTGGGTGTGAAGCATGAATACTGACTGTGTAACTGTTAGGTGGGTGTGGAGCAGGAATACTGACTGTGTAACTGTTAGGTGGGTGTGGAGCAGGAATACTGACTGTGTAACTGTTAGGTGGGTGTGAAGCAGGAATACTGACTGTGTAACTGTTAGGTGGGTGTGAAGCAGGAATACTGACTGTGTAACTGTTAGGTGGGTGTGAAGCAGGAATACTGACTGTGTAACTGTTAGGTGGGTGTGAAGCAGGAATACTGACAGTGTATCTGACTCACCATACAGATACACTCCACCTCCATACAGGTAAACTGACTAAAAATATATACATAAAGAAATCGCTTCCAGCTTCATCGGTGCAAATACTAATAAGCTCTTACAGAACCTTACATCTAACCTAACCTATGTTAGGCCTAGGTATTCAACACATTAATGAATATAAAAGTATTAATTTAAATTTGAGCAAAACTAATTTTGTTTAAACATAATGCTAAAATTTATGAAAATATCTTTGCGGTCGGCCGCTGCCTGGGGACAGGTTGCAGAAATGGTTGGGCACGTTTTCTTTTACCTAATGCACCTGTTTAAACAGCAGTAAAATGGTACTCTATAGCTTGTCAACTGTTGTGGTATTGCATCTTGGGAAGGGTCAGAAGTTCGGTATTTAGGGGGTGGGGGGGGAGGTCGTTTGGGACCAAGATATAATGTTATATTATATACACATACAAGCGCCCTGTCCCCCCCCAAAAAAAAAAAAAATTAATTATTATTGTTGTTAACAATGAAGAAGGTATCAATTGGAGGTATATGCCAATTGTGAGTGTGAGAAGAGACACCAGTGTTGGTGTGGTGCTCTTCCTACACCCACCAGTGTTGGTCTGGAGCGTCTCTGACACCCACAGCACCAGTGTTGGTCTGGAGTGCCTCCTACACCCACACCCACCAGTGTTGGTGTGGAGCGCCTCCTACACCCAAACCCACCAGTTTTGGTCTGGAGTGACACTACCCCCACACCCACCAGTGTTGGTATGGAGATCCTCCCACACCTGCACCCACTAGTGTTGGTGAGGAGTTGCATTATCTGTGGTGAGACGGACGAACACCGCCTAGACATCTATCTATTAGACTGTGAACCTCTAAGAGACATTAGAAATATGTGTATAATAATAAACCCAAAATAGTTTGAGTTAGGAAAATACTATTTGTCAAATATAGATACTGCTATTAAAAGATTTCCCCATTTTACCCCCACATGATAACGTAAGATTTTAAGGGTTGACGAATGTTAATTTTCTTATTTGAGAAGCTGTTAATTTGAAACAGTTAAACAAGTCCCATCTGTGTCTGAGTACAGGTGAGATGATGAACAACCTAGCAGGTTTTCTTCCTATTGGGGAGTGCTGTTCATGCTGCTATAGCAGTGTGTCCACTCACAGGGTAAGTGGTGTTTCCCAATAAACTCTCCTATCCGGTCAAAATTTAAAAAAAATTAAAGAACCTGCAATAAGAAAGTTTTCAGTTCGAATCTCCTATAGTGCCCAAGTGAAAGAAATAATTATTTCCACAATAGTTTGATTAACAATATATGTGACTTGGGCGGGGATTACTAATTCCTATGTACGTAGTGAAAGCCGGGTAAAGCAGAAAAGTTCAGTTGGAAAGTGGTTTGCTGCCTCTGAAATATTTCTTATTGTGTATTCTCTCAATAGTACAGTGGTAGAGCTTCTGCCTCACGGCCGTGGGGGTCGGCGATTCGAGTTTACTAATGCCCAAGTTATTGACTTAGTTAAGTTAGTTTAGGTTAAGATAGGTTCGGTTAGGTTAGGTAGGGTTGGTTAGGTTCGGTCATATATCTACATTAGTTTCAACTCAAATTAAAAAAAATTAATCCACACATAGTGAAGTGGATTGCTTTGTCATGAGAAAAAACTTGAAAAAATATATAAATTATTTAAAACGTTACTTGGCTGATTAAGTAAATTAGACCTTGCATGGCCAAGTACTGCGTTTTGGCTTATATAGGTACAATACATATTTATATATGTCGTACCTATACATATAGGTACAACACATATTTATATATGTCGTACCTATATTTATATATGCCAGAACACACTTCTCGGCCTGCTATGCCAGGCCCGATTTGCCTAATAGGCCGAGTTATTTTCGTTATTTTCAAAATATTGTTTCCAATTGGTTTATTTGAATTATTATTATTATATTATGTTAAGAAAATAAAATATTGACTTAGCTATGCTAGTTTAGGTTAGGTTAGGTAGGGAAGGTTAGATTCGGTCATATATCATATATCTACTTTAGTTTTAAGTTAAATTAAAAGAACTCACTCACCCCTCTCCCCAGGACCTCCCTTCTCCCCCACCCCACCTAAGTCTTCCCTTCTCCACCACTCCCCTCTTCCTTACCCACCTCAGCCTTCCTTTTTCCACCACCCCCTCAAATGCCTCCCCCCTTTTCTGCCTCCCATCTCCCAAAGCCTCTCCTAAACCCATGCTCCCCCAACACTCCCCCTCTCACCCCCAACACTCCCCCTCTGCCTCCAGCCCTCCCCCTCTCATTCTCCCACCCTACCCTCCCCCTCTTCCCGACCCCCATACCCTCCCCTTCTCCCCCACCCCCCAAGTTCTTCCTCCTACACCAGTCTCCCTGTACCAGATCCTCCCAGCTCCCACTCACCCCAGATCCCACAGGTCCCCCCCCCCTCCAGCGGAGAAGCAGAAGAGAGTCAGTTTCAAGGTGCTGTACTCAAACATAGATGGGATCACAAGCAAGACAAGTGAACTAAGGGAAAGAGTACAAGAAGTGAACCCAGATGTAATCGGACTCGCGGAAACAAAACTCTCTGGAATCATAACAAATGCCGTGTTTCTCCAGGAGTACACAGTAATAAGGAAAGAGAGGGAAGGTAGGGAGGGGGCGGAGTGGCCCTACTCATGAGAAAGGAATGGAGTTTTAAGGAGATGGCTATCCCGGGCTGTGAGGGGTTCAGAGACTACATAGCAGGCACCATGACAATGGGAGGACCAAGAATAGTAGTAGCAGTAATATACAGCCCTCCACCAAATGACAGAATATCCAGTCCAGAGTACAAAAACAACAACATGGCAGTTAACACTATAATTGAGAGGGCAGCCTCTGCTGCCTGTCGAAATAGATCCCACCTGCTCATCATGGCGGACTTCAATCACGGAAGGATTGACTGGGAGAACAAGGAACCGCATGGAGGCAAGGATACGTGGAGAGCCAAACTACAAACCAACCCTACCTAACCTATCATAACCTAACCTAAACTAACACAACTAAGTCAATAATTTATGTTCTTAATATAATATAATAAAAATATTTAAAATAAAGCAAGTGGAAACAATTTATTGAAAATAAAGAAAATCACTCGGCCTATTAGGCAAATCGGGCCTTGCATAGCAGGCCGAGAAGTGCATTCTGGCTACTAGGTACGACATATATATATATATATATATATATATATATATATATATATATATATATATATGTCGTACCTAGTAGCCAGAACGCACTTCTCGGCCTACTATACAAGGCCCGATTTGCCTAATAAGCCAAGTTTTCCTGAATTAATATATTTTCTCTAATTTTGTTCTTATGAAATGTTAAAGCTACCCATTTCATTATGTATGAGGTCAATTTTTTTTATTGGAGTTAAAGTTAACGTAGATATATGACCGAACCTAACCAACCCTACCTAACCTAACCTAACCTATCTTTATAGGTTAGGTTAGGTTAGGTAGCTGAAAAAGTTAGGTTAGGTTAGGTTAGGTAGGTTAGGTAGTCGAAAAACAATTAATTCATGAAAACTTGGCTTATTAGGCAAATCGGGCCTTGCATAGTAGGCTGAGAAGTGCGTTCTGGCTACTAGGTACGACATATATATATATATATATATATATATATATATATATATATATATATATATATATATATATGTCGTACCTAGTAGCCAGAACGCACTTCTCAGCCTACTATGCAAGGCCCGATTTGCCTAATAAGCCAAGTTTTCCTGAATTAATATATTTTCTCTAATTTTTTTCTTATGAAATGATAAAACTACCCATTTCATTATGTATGAGGACAATTTTTTTTATTGGAGTTAAAATTAACGTAGATATATGACCGAACGTAACCAACCCTACCTAACCTAACCTAACCTATCTTTATAGGTTAGGTTAGGTAGCAGAAAAAGTTAGGTTAGGTTAGGTTAGGTAGGTTAGGTAGTCGAAAAACAATTAATTCATGAAAACTTGGCTTATTAGTCAAATTGGGCCTTGCACAGTAGGCTGATAAGTGAGTTCTGGCTACTAGGTACGACATATGTATATATATATATATATATATATATATATATATATATATATATATATATATATATATATATATATATATATATATATATGTATATATATATGTATATATATATATATATATATATATATATATATATATATATATATATATATATATATATATATATATATATATATATATATATATATTGGTGTATACTGGCAGCAGGTTTTCTTTCAAACATGTTTCATTGAATATGACCGCATATTCTGTATTTATTATTTTCTGGTTTAGGGCTTCTATCACTCTAACTATTTTCTTAGCATCAGGGCTTAATTGAAATAGGAGTTCTCCAAAACTCATTTTCGTACTTTTAAGGTGAAGAAAAGAAGTGATTTACTATAGAGTGTATTACACTTATTTGTATAATTTGCACGACGTTTCGAACCTCCATGGTTCATTCTCAAGTGAACAGATCTTACAATACTAGTTGATTTTATACCCGCATTAGGTCAGGTGATAATACAATGAAGGTGAAAACAAGGGGGGATACATAAGAGATAAATGTGAGGTGAAACATAGGGGCTGCAGAAGGCTTATTGGCCCATACGAGGCATCTCCTATCTAAACACAAAGATTAATCCAGTGTAATTGGCCTGTTATGTTGGACATTGTCTTCTGTGTTGGCATCGATATGTTCTTGTCTTGTCCTTACTCTCATGGTGGGTAGAGTAAATAGTTCCGTGATTTGAGTGTTCATGGTAGGTCGCTCTATTCTTATGTGAATTGCCTCAAGAATTTGTAATCTTCTTGAATCTTGGGTTTTGTCTATTATGCAAGTATTCTTGTTCAACATTTCTCTTGTTAGAGTAATGTCATGGGCTTGTCTCATGTGATTCCTAGGGGCACCAGATTGAAGATGGCATGTCAAACGCCTCGTCAGCTTGGTCGACGTCATACCTATGTACTTACATTGAAGGTTACATCCTTCGTGGGGGCAAGTGTACATGTATACAACGCTTGACTGCTGTAGAGGGTTCTCCGTCGGCTTCGGGCTGTTTTTGATAAGGAGTTCGGAAGTCTTTTTGGTTTTGTAGAATATTATCAGGTTTATGTTTTGGTTAGGAGTAGTGCTTTTTACTCCTTTACGGATTATTTCTTTCATTATTCTTTCCTCTTTTATATGTTCACTGTGCATGGTTGATTTGTAATATAATTTTATTGGGGGTGTTGTGGTTTCTGTTCTAGGTTCTGAATTATACCAACGGTCCAAGTGTCTTCTTATAGCAGCGTTTATTTCCGCGTTGCTATATCCGTTGTTCACCAATACCTGAGTTACTCTTTCAAACTCTCTACTCACGTTGCTCCATTCAGAGCAGTGGGTAAGCGCTCGACGAATATAAGCATTGAGAACACTGGCTTTGTATCTTTGGGGGCACTCACTTCTACCGTTCAGGCATAATCCTATGTTGGTGGGCTTGGTATATACGTTGGTGCTTAAAGAGGTTCCTGTTTTTGTTATTAGTACATCCAAGAATGGCAGACTGTTATTTTCACTATTTTCGTGTGTAAATCGGAGTACTGACTCTCTCTCTAGGTGTCTTTTTAGGTCAATTAGTTCATCTGAGTCTTTTACTATTACGAATATGTCATCTACATAACGGCAGTATACAGTTGGTTTTTGTCTGCTACTGAAGACCCTATCTTCGATGGTTCCCATATAAAAATTAGCAAAAAAACTCCTAAGGGGGAGCCCATTGCTACTCCGTCTATTTGTAAATACATGTCTCCTTGTGGACTGATGAAAGGGGATTCCTTTGTACATGCTTCGAGAAGACTTTTCAAGTGTGGCTCAGGTATGTCTAATTTGGGGGTGCTCTCGTCTCTGTATACTCTGTCCAGTATCATTCCTATGGTTGTGTCGACTGGGACGTTGGTAAATAGGGATTCAACGTCCAGGGAAGCGATGATTCCATCGGGCTGGGTAGATTTGATCAATTCTAGGAAATCTGCTGATGATTGTAGACTAAACTTACTTTGAGTGTATGGAGTTAGGAGTTCATTGAGTTTCTTTGCCAGGTGATAAGTTGGGGTTGGTATTTGGCTGATTAAGACGCATAAACCAGGTAACCCACTACGCCCTATAATCAGCCAAATACCAACCCCAACTTATCACCTGGCAAAGAAACTCAATGAACTCCTAACTCCATACACTCCAAGTAAGTTTAGTCTACAATCATCAGCAAATTTCCTAGAATTGATCAAATCTACCCAGCCCGATGGAATCATCGCTTCCCTGGACGTTGAATCCCTATTTACCAACGTCCCAGTCGACACAACCATAGGAATGATACTGGACAGAGTATACAGAGACGAGAGCACCCCCAAATTAGACATACCTGAGCCACACTTGAAAAGTCTTCTCGAAGCATGTACAAAGGAAGCCCCTTTCATCAGTCCACAAGGAGACATGTATTTACAAATAGACGGAGTAGCAATGGGCTCCCCCTTATGAGTTTTATTTGCTAATTTTTATATGGGAACCATCGAAGATAGGGTCTTCAGTAGCAGACAAAAACCAACTGTATACTGCCGTTATGTAGATGACATATTCGTAATAGTAAAAGACTCAGATGAACTAATTGACCTAAAAAGACACCTAGAGAGAGAGTCAGTACTCCGATTTACACACGAAAATAGTGAAAATAACAGTCTGCCATTCTTGGATGTACTAATAACAAAAACAGGAACCTCTTTAAGCACCAACGTATATACCAAGCCCACCAACATAGGATTATGCCTGAACGGTAGAAGTGAGTGCCCCCAAAGATACAAAGCCAGTGTTCTCAATGCTTATATTCGTCGAGCGCTTACCCACTGCTCTGAATGGAGCAACGTGAGTAGAGAGTTTGAAAGAGTAACTCAGGTATTGGTGAACAACGGATATAGCAACGCGGAAATAAACGCTGCTATAAGAAGACACTTGGACCGTTGGGATAATTCAGAACCTAGAACAGAAACCACAACACCCCCAATAAATTATATTACAAATCAACCATGCACAGTGAACATATAAAAGAGGAAAGAATAATGAAAGAAATAATCCGTAAAGGAGTAAAAAGCACTACTCCTAACCAAAACATAAACCTGATAATATTCTACAAAACCAAAAAGACTTCCGAACTCTTTATCAAAAACAGCCCGAAGCCGACGGAGAACCCTCTACAGCAGTCAAGCGTTGTATACATGTACACTTGCCCCCACGAAGGATGTAACCTTCAATGTAAGTACATAGGTATGACGTCGACCAAGCTGACGAGGCGTTTGACATGCCATCTTCAATCTGGTGCCCCTAGGAATCACATGAGACAAGCCCATGACATTACTCTAACAAGAGAAATGTTGAACAAGAATACTTGCATAATAGACAAAACCCAAGATTCAAGAAGATTACAAATTCTTGAGGCAATTCACATAAGAATAGAGCGACCTACCATGAACACTCAAATCACGGAACTATTTACTCTACCCACCATGAGAGTAAGGACAAGACAAGAACATATCGATGCCAACACAGAAGACAATGTCCAACATAACAGGCCAATTACACTGGATTAATCTTTGTGTTTAGATAGGAGATGCCTCGTATGGGCCAATAAGCCTTCTGCAGCCCCTATGTTTCACCTCACATTTATCTCTTATGTATCCCCCCTTGTTTTCACCTTCATTGTATTATCACCTGACCTAATGCGGGTATAAAATCAACTAGTATTGTAAGATCTGTTCACTTGAGAATGAACCATGGAGGTTCGAAACGTCGTGCAAATTATACAAATAAGTGTAATACACTCTATAGTAAATCACTTCTTTTCTTCACCTTAAAAGTACGAAAATGAGTTTTGGAGAACTCCTATTTCAATTAAGCCCTGATGCTAAGAAAATAGTTAGAGGGATAGAAGCCCTAAACCAGAAAATAATAAATACAGAATATGCGGTCATATTCAATGAAACATATATATATATATATATATATATATATATATATATATATATATATATATGAGGTCGTATTAATAATATATGTCTACAGGAAAGACTGCTACCAAAATATACTAATATACATATATATATATATATATATATATATATATATATATATATATATATATATATATTTTATTAAATATGACCGAAAAAGTAAGATTAATAATTCTAACACGAATTTTCTCAATCTTTCGTACATTATGCTTCACTGTTGGAGGTAAATCAAAAATCACTTCTCCAAAATTCATTTTTATTTCTAGTCTGACGCGACACGGGCGCGTTTCGTAAAACTTATTACATTTTCAAAGACTTCACAAATACACAACTGATTAGAACTTGCGTTTCCCTGATTTTATATCTACATTTGAGTGAGGTGGGAAGGGTGATGTGGCATTACATTTGAGTAAGGTGGGAAGGATGATGTGGCATTAGAGGATATTAATAGGGTATTAAAAGTATCAACACAAGACAGAACACGAAACAATGGATATTGAATAGAAGTGTTTGTAGAAAGCCTATTGGTCCATATTTCTTGATGCTTCTATATTGGAGCGGAGTCTTGAGGTGGGTAGAATATAGTTGTGCAATAATTGGCTGTTGATTGCTGGTGTTGACTTCTTGATGTGTAGTGCCTCGCAAACGTCGAGCCGCCTGCTATCGCTGTATCTATCGATGATTTCTGTGTTGTTTACTAGGATTTCTCTGGCGATGGTTTGGTTATGGGAAGAGATTATATGTTCCTTAATGAAGCCCTGTTGTTTATGCATCGTTAAACGCCTAGAAAGAGATGTTGTTGTCTTGCCTATATACTGGGTTTTTTGGAGCTTACAGTCCCCAAGTGGGCATTTGAAGGCATAGACGACGTTAGTCTCTTTTAAAGCGTTCTGTTTCGTGTCTGGAGAGTTTCTCATGAGTAGGCTGGCCGTTTTTCTGGTTTTATAGTAAATCGTCAGTTGTATCCTCTGATTTTTGTCTGTAGGGATAACGTTTCTATTAACAATATCTTTCAGGACCCTTTCCTCTGTTTTATGAGCTGTGGAAAAGAAGTTCCTGTAAAATAGTCTAATAGGGGTATAGGTGTTGTGTTAGTTGTCTCTTCGGAGGTTGCATGGCTTTTCACTTTCCTTCTTATGATGTCTTCGATGAAACCATTGGAGAAGCCATTATTGACTAGAACCTGCCTTACCCTACAGAGTTCTTCGTCGACTTGCTTCCATTCTGAGCTGTGGCTGAGAGCACGGTCGACGTATGCGTTAACAACACTCCTCTTGTACCTGTCAGGGCAGTCGCTGTTGGCATTTAGGCACATTCCTATGTTTGTTTCCTTTGTGTAGACTGCAGTGTGGAAACCTCCGCCCTTTTCCATGACTGTTACATCTAGAAAAGGCAGCTTCCCATCCTTTTCCGTCTCGTAAGTGAAACGCAGCACGGAACTCTGCTCAAATGCCTCCTTCAGCTCCTGCAGATGTCTGACATCAGGTACCTGTGTAAAAATGTCGTCAACATACCTGCAGTATATGGCCGGTTTCAAGTTCATGTCGACTAAGACTTTTTGCTCGATGGTACCCATGTAGAAGTTTGCAAACAGGACACCTAGGGGAGAACCCATAGCGACCCCATCTACTTGCTTATACATGTGCCCATCCGGGCTCAAGAAGGGTGCCTCTTTAGTACAAGCTTGGAGTAGTTTCCTCAGAATACTTTCTGGCATGTCAAGAGGAGTACAGGCTGGATCACGATACACTCTGTCGGCTATCATTCCGATTGTCTCGTCCACAGGTACGTTGGTAAACAGCGATTCTACGTCCAACGAGGCTCTTATCCCTGTGGCCCGTGCGCCCCGCAGTAAGTCCACAAATTCCTTTGGAGACTTCAGGCTGAAGGCGCAAGGAACATAAGGAGTCAGCAGGCCGTTGAGTCGCTTCGCCAATCTGTACGTGGGTGTGGGTATCTGGCTAATGATTGGCCGAAGTGGGTTTCCAGGCTTGTGCGTCTTGACATTTCCATACGCATATCCAGGTTTATATTCCCCAATGATCTTTGGCAGGTGGAGTCCGGATTTCTTGGCGTTCACAGTTTCGATCAGTTTGTTGACCTTTGCTTTTAATTCGGCTGTAGTGTCCTTCGTTACCCTTTGGAACTTAGTTTGGTCAGAGAGTATGATGTTCATTTTCGCCAGATATTCGTCTTTTTTTAAGAATGACATATATTGGCGACTTGTCACCTCTCCACAAGACGCACAAGCCTGGAAACCCACTTCGGCCAATCATTAGCCAGATACCCACACCCACGTACAGATTGGCGAAGCGACTCAACGGCCTGCTGACTCCTTATGTTCCTTGCGCCTTCAGCCTGAAGTCTCCAAAGGAATTTGTGGACTTACTGCGGGGCGCACGGGCCACAGGGATAAGAGCCTCGTTGGACGTAGAATCGCTGTTTACCAACGTACCTGTGGACGAGACAATCGGAATGATAGCCGACAGAGTGTATCGTGATCCAGCCTGTACTCCTCTTGACATGCCAGAAAGTATTCTGAGGAAACTACTCCAAGCTTGTACTAAAGAGGCACCCTTCTTGAGCCCGGATGGGCACATGTATAAGCAAGTAGATGGGGTCGCTATGGGTTCTCCCCTAGGTGTCCTGTTTGCAAACTTCTACATGGGTACCATCGAGCAAAAAGTCTTAGTCGACATGAACTTGAAACCGGCCATATACTGCAGGTATGTTGACGACATTTTTACACAGGTACCTGATGTCAGACATCTGCAGGAGCTGAAGGAGGCATTTGAGCAGAGTTCCGTGCTGCGTTTCACTTACGAGACGGAAAAGGATGGGAAGCTGCCTTTTCTAGATGTAACAGTCATGGAAAAGGGCGGAGGTTTCCACACTGCAGTCTACACAAAGGAAACAAACATAGGAATGTGCCTAAATGCCAACAGCGACTGCCCTGACAGGTACAAGAGGAGTGTTGTTAACGCATACGTCGACCGTGCTCTCAGCCACAGCTCAGAATGGAAGCAAGTCGACGAAGAACTCTGTAGGGTAAGGCAGGTTCTAGTCAATAACGGCTTCTCCAATGGTTTCATCGAAGACATCATAAGAAGGAAAGTGAAAAGCCATGCAACCTCCGAAGAGACAACTAACACAACACCTATACCCCCTATTAGACTATTTTACAGGAACTTCTTTTCCACAGCTCATAAAACAGAGGAAAGGGTCCTGAAAGATATTGTTAATAGAAACGTTATCCCTACAGACAAAAATCAGAGGATACAACTGACGATTTACTATAAAACCAGAAAAACGGCCAGCCTACTCATGAGAAACTCTCCAGACACGAAACAGAACGCTTTAAAAGAGACTAACGTCGTCTATGCCTTCAAATGCCCACTTGGGGACTGTAAGCTCCAAAAAACCCAGTATATAGGCAAGACAACAACATCTCTTTCTAGGCGTTTAACGATGCATAAACAACAGGGCTCCATTAAGGAACATATAATCTCTTCCCATAACCAAACCATCGCCAGAGAAATCCTAGTAAACAACACAGAAATCATCGATAGATACAGCGATAGCAGGCGGCTCGACGTTTGCGAGGCACTACACATCAAGAAGTCAACACCAGCAATCAACAGCCAATTATTGCACAACTATATTCTACCCACCTCAAGACTCCGCTCCAATATAGAAGCATCAAGAAATATGGACCAATAGGCTTTCTACAAACACTTCTATTCAATATCCATTGTTTCGTGTTCTGTCTTGTGTTGATACTTTTAATACCCTATTAATATCCTCTAATGCCACATCATCCTTCCCACCTTACTCAAATGTAATGCCACATCACCCTTCCCACCTCACTCAAATGTAGATATAAAATCAGGGAAACGCAAGTTCTAATCAGTTGTGTATTTGTGAAGTCTTTGAAAATGTAATAAGTTTTACGAAACGCGCCCGTGTCGCGTCAGACTAGAAATAAAAATGAATTTTGGAGAAGTGATTTTTGATTTACCTCCAACAGTGAAGCATAATGTACGAAAGATTGAGAAAATTCGTGTTAGAATTATTAATCTTACTTTTTCGGTCATATTTAATAAAATATGTCTACAGGAAAGACTGCTACCAAAATATATATATATATATATATATATATATATATATATATATATATATATATATATATATATATATATATGTATATTAGTATATTTTGGTAGCAGTCTTTCCTGTAGACATATTATTAAATATGACCGAAAAAGTAAGATTAATAATTCTAACACGAATTT
The DNA here is from genome assembly GCF_040958095.1 of Procambarus clarkii. NCBI lineage: Eukaryota > Metazoa > Arthropoda > Malacostraca > Decapoda > Cambaridae > Procambarus > Procambarus clarkii. The sequence continues at coordinate 3,649,204 of NC_091160.1, forward strand.
TCTCAATCTTTCTTACGTTTCTTTTCACTGTTGATGGTAATTCAAAGATCAATTCTCCAAAATTCATTTTTATTTCTAGTCTGACGCGACACTTGAGCGCGTTTCGTAAAACTTATTACATTTTCAAAGACTTTAGTTTACACACACACACACAACTTTAACTGAATAGAGCTTAAACATCTTTTGAGTTTTTATACTTACATTTGGGTGAAGTGACATGTTATAATAGTTTTGGATGAGGTGAAAATAAACTTTTAACACAAGACAGAACACGAAACAATGAAATACAAACAGGTATTAAAAGTAGGTAACTGCAGAAGGCCTTTTTTTATTGGCCCATATTTCTTGATGCTTCTATATTGGAGCGGAGTCTGGAAGTGGGTAGAATATAGTTGTGCATTAATTGGCTGTTGATTGCTGGTGTTGACTTCTTGATGTGTAGTGCCTCGCAGACGTCGAGCCGCCTGCTATCGCTGTATCTATCGATGATTTCTGTGTTGTTTACTGAGATTTCTCTGGTGATGGTTTGGTTGTAGGAAGAGGCTATATGTTCCTTAATGGAGCCCTGTTGCTTATGCATCGTTAAACGCCTGGAAAGAGATGTTGTTGTCTTGCCTATATACTGAGTTTTTTGAGGTTTACAATCCCCAAGAGGGCATTTGAAGGCATAGACGACGTTAGTCTCTTTTAAAACGTTCTGCTTTGTGTCTGGAGAGTTTCTCATGAGTATGCTGGCCGTTTTTTTGGTTTTATAGTAAATTGTCAGTTGTATCTTCTGATTTTTGTCTGTAGGGATAACGTTTCTACTGACAATATCTTTCAGGACCCTTTCCTCCGTTTTATGGGCTGTGGAAAAGAAGTTCCTGTAAAATAGTCTAATAGGGGGTATAGGTGTTGTGTTAGTTGTCTCTTCAGAGGTTGCATGGCGTTTCACTTTCCTTCTTATAATGTCTTCGACGAAACCATTGGAGAAGCCGTTGTAGACTAGGACGTGCCTTACCCTACAGAGTTCTTCGTCGACCTGCTTCCATTCTGAGCTCTGACTGAGGGCACGGTCGATATAAGCGTTAACAACACTCCTCTTGTACCTGTCCGGGCAGTCACTGTTGGCATTCATGCACATTCCTATGTTTGTTTCCTTAGTGTAGACTGCAGTGTGAAAAACTTCGCTCCTTTCCATGACTGTTACATCTAGAAAGGGCAGCTTCCCATCCTTTTCCATCTCGTAAGTGAAACGCAACACAGAATTCTGCTCAAATGCCTCCTTCAGCTCCTGCAGATGTCTGACATCAAGTACCTGTGTAAAAATGTCGTCAACATACCTGCAGTATATGGCCGGTTTCAAGTTCATGTCGACTAAGACTTTTTGCTCGATGGTACCCATGTAGAAGTTTGCAAACAGGACACCTAGGGGAGAACCCATGGCGACCCCATCTACTTGCTTATACATGTGTCCATCCGGGCTCAAGAAGGGTGCCTCTTTAGTACAAGCTTGGAGTAGTTAACTTAGACTGTTTTCTGGTATGTCAAGAGGAGTACAGGCCGGATCACGGTACACTCTGTCGGCTATCATCCCGATTGTTTCATCCACTAAGGAAACTACTCCAAGCTTGTACTAAAGAGGCACCCTTTGTACCAGAGGCACTGGTGGTGTGGTTGAGGGAGACGCTCCTGACTAACACTGGTAGGTGTGGGTGTAGGAGACTCTTCAGACCAACACAGGTGTGTGTGTGTGTGTAGGAGATGCTCCAAACCAACACTGGTGGGTGTGGGTGTAGGAGACGCTCCAGGACAACACATGTGGGTGTGGGTGTAGGAGACGCTCCGCACAAACACTGGTGGTGTGGAAGTTGGAGACGCTCCAGATCAACACTATTGGGTGTGGGAGACGCTCTAGATCAACACTCTTGTGTGTGAGTGTAGGGAACGCTCCAGACCAACACTGGTGGGGTGTTGGTTGTGAGGGAATGTAGATTCCCTCAGCTAGTTTTCCTAGTTTTCTAGATTAGGCTAGTCGCTCTAGGGACTCTAGTCAAGATGTTTTCAAACTAACATACACTTGTGGGGTGTTGGACGAAAGCTCTTGCTATGGACTATCATTTAAGACTAGTTAGATTCTGTGATTGCTCTGTAGAGAGAATTACAGAAATTTTCCTGTTTCTGTGAAATAGGTTGGGAGTTGAAAGTGAGCGGTGTGAGTAGGTACTTTTCAATGACCGTTAGACAGAGGGGTGAACGTTGCCCCCCACCCCCACCATGTGAGACATTGCGCCACTGTCTTTAGGCCTCCCCCTCCTTGTGACGTCACGGGACGCCTGAGGGTGGGGGGAGGCCTGTGATTGGGTTAGGCATCTCTACTCCTAGCTGAGTTTTGGCGCGAACAGCTGTGATTGGAAGCGGCACCTTGGGTTGTGCCGGCTTCGTGCTGATTGGTCAAGACCAGGTAGGGGGGGGGGAGATATGGGCATTTTGAGTTCCCTTAGCCCGCGAAATCGTCAGTTTGAGCTGGGCAACAAGTGGAGGAGGACGTAGCTGGGTGGAGGTGGCAGCCTGCCACCTCCAACCCCGTTAATCGCTGTCTCTACCTTGTTACTCAGCGTGGATGGCACTCCTGCCATCCTGGGTTGTGTTTAGACCCAATTTGCGTGAAATTGGGGCCGATGAGGTACGAAAGGACCAGTAAAAAAGCCTCAGAGACAGTGGACACCCATGAGGTAGCTGGCAGAGCCTCATGGTGTAACAGGTGGTTCGAATAACCTGTCTAGTGTTGATGGACAATTGGTGGAATATAGGCAGTGTAATTGAGGGTGATATTACAGGCCCCTGTTGGACTTTGAATTCCACCTAGCCAGTCTGCCATGGGGTGACGCCGCCAGCCATTGTCACCCAAGTGTACGAGCGAGCATGCTGGTATGATGGGGTGTAAAGGGATCTCCCATCCATGTGTGTATGCCTGTAGGCGCAGCCAGCCAGCTGGACTGAGGCATCCCAGGCCGCCCGCGCGCCACCCCAGGCCGCCTGCGGCCACCTGCGCCACCCACCTTGGGCAGCCGCCCGGGGGGGCACCCACCCAGGCCACCCGCACGGCCAAACCCCACCTCACCCCACGCCCCAGCTCAGCTGGGTGGGGTGCTGTGACATCATGCGCTACCCGTAGCCACCCCTTAGGGCCGCGAGGGGGCCACATGGTTAGGCCACTTTCCCTGGACAGCCTAGGGCCACATCTTGTCGACGCAGGAGGAGCGAGCTAGGTGTTTACAGCCAGAGAGGTAGTGACCAGGGATATATGATTGTTGTGGCGGATTTAAAACAGAACGTGAGTACAATTATCATTGTGTAACAGTGTGTTGAGGACCGGTGGAAATCCCGGTAAAAGCTGTGTTGTCCCATAGCCCTGCCAGGCTGGGGAAGCAGCTGAGTGACAGCTGTCAGTGGCACGTCCAGGTGACTGGTAGGGCGGTACCTGGAGATGGATGTTGTACAAGGGACCACACTGTAGTTATATAAAGTTTATATAAGTGTGTAGACTGACTCAGGCAGTGTAGAGATTTACCATATAAATGATCCAGTTGTCGATTCTATATAATCGGTCAGACTGGATTAGTGCTATAGAGTACCAGCATGTAAAATTATTATCATTTGCAGAGGTAGGCAGGCCAGCATTGCAGGGATGTCAGTGGATACCCTGAGGTCTGTGTAGTTAGAGATACATTTATCTGGTGATATAATTTTCATTGATTATGTGAATGCCATTTCTATATGTTCATTTGCATGTTTTATGTACTGTGTTGTGTGGTGACTCAGTAGATGTGATTGCTGACTGATTGCCTAATGATGTCATTAGCATGTGGGGTATGCTGAAGGCATCATTATGTTGCAGGTTTGTGCAGTGTTGTTATCAGGTATTATGATATTACTGCCCTGGGAGCTGTGTTGAGGGTTTAAGGGACCTCAATGATTATTCAGGGGAATTCACAGTACTTAATGAGAGCAGGCAGTTGATTTGTTAATTGCCTTGTTGAGGTAAGTGTGTGCTCACAGTAGTCCTTTGTAATGGTTGCAAGATAAGGGGGGCAGTAATATTGGTATACTCTTGTTGTTACACAACCATGTGTCATTACTGTGTGGGCACAGTAATTAACGAGTTGCAGTAGCCGCAACCGTATGTGGGCAGTGCATTTGTGTTGTTGCATGCCATTGAAGTGTGACCTATGTAACACTGGGGTTACTTTGTTTCTTTAAGTTGTGTCGAGGACTTAAAGATTCAGTGAGTTAATTAAAAAGGGGTAATTAACTGGATAAGGGGTGCACACTTATTGTTGAGTGAGTGAGAGCTGTTATAAGAGAACAGTGTTGAGCTTGAGTGAGATGCGTCTCGGGTACAATTAATTGTCCGTGTGAAAACTAATTGACCACTCTAGCTAATTATGTAATTAGCCTTCTCATCATGAATTCACGTAGTGGGAGAGGATCTGTCAGAGTCTGTCAGTATTTGTGTTAATGGAATTTGCTCGGGACTAATTACCTTTCGGAGGTATAGCAATTAGTGGTTCATAATAATTAGTGGAGTAATTAACGTCTGGAGTCTTGAGTACTCAGATGACTCGGTAAAGTGAGGTCATGGAGCTAGCATAACTCGTTATATTAATCATATCCTGTTTGAGGACAGTAGATTAATTGCACTCAAGTTAATTAGGGTAATTAACTCCTTTCTCGTGAGTTCACAGTGTTTGATGAGACCTGCTTAGGCAGTGCGAAGTGAGACGTATTTATGGATGATTAATTATCGATCCTGGTGACAGTTAATCAATTGCTCGGAGTTAATTAGGGTAATTAACACTGAATATAGTAATTTTGGACACAGACTGGTGAGAAGCTACCAAGTTAGGGTAGGCTTAGTTAACGTAACTCAATGGGGATGTAATTAGTGGTCCGTTTGACCTTAATTAAGAATTACTCACTGAATACTTGCAAGGAGTCAAGTGTGATGTAATATAAGAGAGTTTTGAGTTATTGTTAAAAAGATGACATGTGTTAAGAGAGACAGGTGTTAATGATTAACGTAGAGTACCATCATCTTGTTGTCTATGAGAGACAATTGTTTGTGATTACCGTAGTACTTTGTTGCTGACTGCTGCGATCAGTCAATTAACGTAATTAATCACATAATCAGTGGTAATTGATTAAGGCAATTTCTTTTGTTTATCATCAGGTGACGAGAGTAGAGTTACTTAGGGATTACTGGAGCTGTGTCCTAGAATCCCACGTTGCCTGATTCTGTTTACTGTTTACAGTGCAACTTCTGTAAAGGGAACTCCCTTTGCAAAGGGAGTTGCAAAGAGTGTTCACACTGGGTTGTGATAGGGGGAGTCACTGTTGGACTACCCGCCTAGTTACGGGGGTCACTCCTGTTTGGAAGGAGGACCCTTAAGCTTGTGTTTAGAGTAGCTGTCAGGGAAGCCGTGACACAATTGATTGCATGCTTGTGTCTTCAGTGGGCATCATTGTCAGTTAGTTCACTTGTCAGCCCGAAGTGTCAGCAGGATGGAGCCTGCTGTCATTTTTTGAAGGGCTGTTGAATAGGTGTGTTGCAATTGCCACTGGATGGACACTAACGTAACCACTCGCTGTGGTGTAACTTAGTCTGTGATATTTTTTTTTTTTGATTTGTAATATTGCTTCATCAGTGGGCACACCTGTGTTCAGGTTAGTTCAGTATGCAGCCGCACAGCAAGGGTTGCTATTTAGCTGTTTGTTATCGTGCCACTGGATGGACATTAACGTAACGTAAACTCGGTAATGTAGTAGTTAGTCTCTTGTTATTAATAAATTGTTGTTATAGAAAACAGTCTTTGATGTCAACCCTTTAACCATTCTTTTCCACCCATCTTCTGCTTTATACGATTGAATGTTGACGTGATCTTTTGATATGACGGCTGTTCTTGGGAATTCGAATTCCAATTCATAGCGCCACATCAAATATAAAGATTTGATTGTGAGAGCCCGTCGGTTACCCTTTATTAGTTTTAACGTCCTGTTTAACTAGGAGGAGCCAGCGGCCTATTGTGGACAGGTTTTCACCCCTAGTGGTGGTGGCATGGCGGTTTGCTCTCGCTTTTCCTTTTTCTATTGGACTCATGCTTAACTGCCGTGAGCAGCCTTTAAACTTGTAGTCCACCTCGTAAGGGAGGTAGGCGTAGAAAAAAATCTCACATTGGTGTAGGAGACGCTCCAGACAAAAACTAGTAGATGTGGGTGTAGGAGATGCTCCAGACCAACACTGGTGGTGTGAGTGTAGGAGACGCTCCAGACCAACACTGGTGGTGTGAGTGTAGGAGACGCTCCAGACCAAAACTGGTGGTGTGAGTGTAGGAGATGCTCCAGACCAACACTGGTGGTGTGGGTGTAGGAGACGCTCGAAACCAGCACTGGTGGTGTGGGTGTAAGAGACGCGTCAGAATAACACTGGTGTGGTGTTGGAGTAGGAGGCGCTACAGACCAACACTGGTGGTGTAGGTGTAGGAGACGCTCCAGACTAACACTGGTGGGGTGTATGTGTAGGAGACGCTCCAGATCAACACTGGTTGTGTGGGTGTAGGAGACGCTCCAGACTAACACTGGTGGGGTGAGGGTGTAGGAGACGCTCCAGACCAACACTGGTATTGTGGGTGTAGGAGACGCTACAGACTAACACTGGAGGGTGTGGGTGTAGGAGATGCTCCAGATCAACACTGGTGGTGTTGGTGTTGGAGTCACTCCAGGCTAACACTGATGGGTGTGGGTGTAGAGACGTTCCAGATCAACACTGGTGGGTGTGAGTGTAGGAGACGCTCGAGACCAACACTGGTGTGGTGTGGGTGTAGGAGACCCTCCAGACTAACACTGGTGGGATGTGGGTGTAGGAGGCGCTCCACAACAACACTGGTAGTGTGGTTGAGGGAGACGCTCCTGACTAACACTGGTAGATGTGGGTGCAGGAGACTTTTCAGACCAACACAGGTGTGTGTGGGTGTAGGAAATGCTCCAAACCAACACTGGTGGGTGTGGGTGTAGGAGACGCTCCACAACAACACTGGTGGTGTGGAAGTTGGAGACGCTCCAGACCAACACTGGTGGTGTGGGTGTAGGAGACGCTCCAGACTAACACTAATGGGTGTGGGCGTAGAGACGTTCCAGACCAACACTGGTGGTGTGGGTGCAGGAGACATTCCAGACTAACACTGGTGGTGTGAGTGTAGGAAGCGCTCCACAACAACACTGGTAGTAGGGGTGTAGGAGACGCTCCACACCAACACAGGTGTGTGTGGGTGTAGGATATGCTCCAGACCAAAACTATAGGTGTGGGTGTAGGAGACGCTCCAGACCAGCACTGGATTTGTGAGTGTAGGAGGCGCTCCACACCAACACTGGTGGTGTGGGTGTAGGAGACGCTCCACACCAACACTGGTGATGTGGGTGTAGGAGACACTCCAGACCAACACTGGTAGGTGTGGGTGTAGGAGACGCTCCAAACTATTACTGTTGGTGTGGGTGTAGGAGACGCTCCAGACTAACACTTTTAGGTGTGGGTGTAGGAAACGCTCCAGACCAACACTGGTGGTGTGGGTGTACGAGACCCTCCAGACCAACACTGGTGGTGGGAGTGTGGTAGACGCTTCAGACCAAAACTGGTGTGTGGGTGTAGGAGACGCTCCAGACCAACACTGGTGGTGTGAGTGTAGGAGACGCTTTAGACCAACACTGGTTGTGTGGGTGAAGGAGACGCGCTAGACCAACACTGGTTGTGTGGGTGTAATAGACGATCCAGACCAACACTGGTGGTGAGGGTGTAGGAAACGCTCCAGACCAACACTGGTGGTGTAAGTGTAGGAGACGCTCTACACCAACACTGGTGGAGTGAATGTTGGAGGCGCTTCAGACCAACACTGGTGGTGTAGGTGGTGCTCCAGACTAACACTGGTGGTGTTGGTGAATGAGACGCTCCAGACCAACAACACTGGTGGTGTGGGTGTAGGAAACGCTCTAGACCAACACTGGTGGTGTGGGTGTAGGAGACGCTACAGACCAACACTGGTGGTGTGGGTGTAGGAGACGCTGCAGACCGACACTAGTGGTGTGGGGGTGTAGGAGACGCTCCAGACTAACACTGGTGGTGTAGGAGACGCTCCAGACCAACACTGGTGGGGTGTGGGTGTGGGAGACGCGCCAGACTAACACTGGTGGGGTGGGGGTGTGGGAGACGCTCCAGACCAACACTGGTGGGGTGTGGGTGTGGGAGACGCGCCAGACCAACACTGGTGGGTGTGGATGTTGAGACCTTCCAGCCCAACACTGGTGGGTGTGAGTGTAGGAGACGCTCGAGACCAACACTGGTGGGGTGTGGGTGTGGGAGACGCTCCAGACCAACACTGGTGGGTGTGGGTGTAGGAGATGCTCCAGACTAACACTGGTAGTGTGGGTGTAGGAGACGCTCCACACCAACACTGGTGGTGTGAATGGTGGAGGCGCTCCAGACCAACTCTGCTGGTGTTGGTGTAAGAGACGCTCCAGACTAACACTGTTGGGTGTGGGTGTAGGAGACGCTCCAGACTAAAACTGGTGGTGTGGGTGTAGGAGACGCTCCAGACCAACACTGGTGATGTGGGTGTAGGGGACGCTCCACAACAACACTGGTGGTGTGGAAGTTGGAGACGCTCCAGACCAACACTGGTGGTGTGGGTGTAGGAGACGCTCCAGACTAACACTAATGGGTGTGGGCGTAGAGACGTTCCAGACCAACACTGGTGGTGTGGGTGCAGGAGACATTCCAGACTAACACTGGTGGTGTGAGTGTAGGAAGCGCTCCACAACAACACTGGTAGTAGGGGTGTAGGAGACGCTCCACACCAACACAGGTGTGTGTGGGCGTAGGATATGCTCCAGACCAAAACTATAGGTGTGGGTGTAGGAGACGCTCCAGACCAGCACTGGATTTGTGAGTGTAGGAGGCGCTCCACACCAACACTGGTGGTGTGGGTGTAGGAGACGCTCCACACCAACACTGGTGATGTGGGTGTAGGAGACACTCCAGACCAACACTGGTAGGTGTGGGTGTAGGAGACGCTCCAAACTATTACTGTTGGTGTGGGTGTAGGAGACGCTCCAGACTAACACTTTTAGGTGTGGGTGTAGGAAACGCTCCAGACCAACACTGGTGGTGTGGGTGTACGAGACCCTCCAGACCAACACTGGTGGTGGGAGTGTGGTAGACGCTTCAGACCAAAACTGGTGTGTGGGTGTAGGAGACGCTCCAGACCAACACTGGTGGTGTGAGTGTAGGAGACGCTTTAGACCAACACTGGTTGTGTGGGTGAAGGAGACGCGCTAGACCAACACTGGTTGTGTGGGTGTAATAGACGATCCAGACCAACACTGGTGGTGAGGGTGTAGGAAACGCTCCAGACCAACACTGGTGGTGTAAGTGTAGGAGACGCTCTACACCAACACTGGTGGAGTGAATGTTGGAGGCGCTTCAGACCAACACTGGTGGTGTAGGTGGTGCTCCAGACTAACACTGATGGTGTTGGTGAATGAGACGCTCCAGACCAACAACACTGGTGGTGTGGGTGTAGGAAACGCTCTAGACCAACACTGGTGGTGTGGGTGTAGGAGACGCTACAGACCAACACTGGTGGTGTGGGTGTAGGAGACGCTGCAGACCGACACTAGTGGTGTGGGGGGTGTAGGAGACGCTCCAGACTAACACTGGTGGTGTAGGAGACGCTCCAGACCAACACTGGTGGGGTGTGGGTGTGGGAGACGCGCCAGACTAACACTGGTGGGGTGGGGGTGTGGGAGACGCTCCAGACCAACACTGGTGGGGTGTGGGTGTGGGAGACGCGCCAGACCAACACTGGTGGGTGTGGATGTTGAGACCTTCCAGCCCAACACTGGTGGGTGTGAGTGTAGGAGACGCTCGAGACCAACACTGGTGGGGTGTGGGTGTGGGAGACGCTCCAGACCAACACTGGTGGGTGTGGGTGTAGGAGATGCTCCAGACTAACACTGGTAGTGTGGGTGTAGGAGACGCTCCACACCAACACTGGTGGTGTGAATGGTGGAGGCGCTCCAGACCAACTCTGCTGGTGTTGGTGTAGGAGACGCTCCAGACTAACACTGTTGGGTGTGGGTGTAGGAGACGCTCCAGACTAAAACTGGTGGTGTGGGTGTAGGAGACGCTCCAGACCAACACTGGTGATGTGGGTGTAGGGGACGCTCCAGACCAACACTGGTGGGTGTGGGTGTACGACACGCGCCAGACTAACACTGGTGTGGTGTGGGTGTAGAAGACGCTCCAGACCAACACTGGTGGGTGTGTGTGTAAGAGACGCTCCAGACCAACACTGGTGGGTGTGGGTGTAGGAGACGCTCCAGACTAACACTGGAGGGGTGTGGGTGTAGGAGACGCTCCAGACCAACACTGGTGGAGTGGGTGTAGGAGACGCGCCAGACTAACACTGGTGGTGTGTGGGAGTAGGAGACGCTCCAGACCAACACTGGTGGAGTGGGTGTAGGAGACGCTCCAGACCAACACTGGTGGGTGTGGGTTTAGGAGACGCTCCAGACCAACACTGGTGGTGTGGGTGTAGAGACCTTCCAGTCAAACACTGGTGGTGTGGGTGTAAGAGACGCTCGAGACCAACACTGGTGGTGTGGGTGTAGGAGACCCTCCAGACCAACACTAGTGGTGTGGGTGTAGGAGACGCTCCACACTAAAACGGGTTGTGTGGGTGTAGGAGACGCTCCAGGCCAACACTGCTGGTGTGGGTGTAGAAGACGCTCCAGACTAACACTGGTGGTGTGGGTTAAGTAAACGCACCACACCAACACTGGTGGTATGGGTGTAGGAGACGCTCCGGACCAACACTGGTAGTGAAAGTGTAAGAGACACTCCAGACAAAAACTGGTGGTGTGAGTGTAGGAGACGCTCCAGACCAACACTGGTGGTGTGGGTGTAGGAGACGCTCTAGACCAACACTGGTGGTGTGGGTGTAGGAGACGCTCCAGACCAACACTGGTGGTGTGGGTGTAGGAGACGCTTCACACCAACACTGGTGGTGTGGGTGTAGGAGACGCTCCACACCAACACTGTTGGTGTGGGTGTAGGAGACGCTCCAGGCCAACACTGTTGGTGTCGGTGTAGGAGACGCTCCAGACCAACACTGGTGGTGTGGGTGTAGGAGACGCTCCAGACCAACACTGGTGGGTGTGGGTGTAGGAGACGCTCCAGACCAACACTGGTGGGTGTGGGTGTAGGAGACGCTCCAGACCAACACTGGTGGGTGTGGGTGTAGGAGACGCTCCAGACCAACACTGGTGGTGTGGGTGTAGGAGACGCTCCAGACCAACACTGGTGGTGTGGGTGTAGGAGACGCTCCAGGCCAACACTGTTGGTGTGGGTGTAGGAGACGCTCCAGACTAACACTGGTGGTGTATGTAAAGTAAACGCACCACACCAACACTGGTGGTATGGGTGTAGGAGACGCTCCGGACCAACACTGGTGGTGTGAATGTTGGATGCGATTCAGACCAACACTGGTGGTGTGGGTGAAGGTGACGGTCCAGACCAACACTGGTGGTGTGGGTTTAGGTGACGCTCCAGACTAACACTGGTGGTGTATGTAAAGTAAACGCACCACACCAACACTGGTGGTATGGGTGTTGGAGACGCTCCAGACCAACACTAGTGGTGTGAATGGTGGAGGCGATTCAGACCATCACTGGTGGTGTGGGTGTAGGAGAAGGTCCAGACCAACACTGGTGGTGTGGGTGAAGGAGACGCTCCAGATAAACACTGGTGGTGTGAATGGTGGAGACGATTCAGACCATCACTGGTGGTGTGGGTGTAGGAGAAGGTCCAGACCAACACTGGTGGTGTAGGTGTAGGAGACATTCCAGACTAACACTGGTGGTGTTGGTGTTGGAGTCGCTCCAGACCAACACTGGTGGGTGTGAGTGGAGGAGAAGCGCCAGACTTACACTGGTGGGGTGTGGGTGTAGGAGACGCTCCAGACTAACACTGGTGGTGTGAGTGTAGGAGACATTCCAGACTAACACTGGTGGTGTGGGTGTAGGAGACGCTCCACACCAACACTGGTAGGTGTGGGGTGTAGGAGACGCTCCAGACTAACACTGGTGGTGTGGGTGTAGGAAACGCCCTCGACTAATACTGGTGGGGTGTGGATGTAGGAAACGCTCCAGACCAACACTGGTAGGTGTGGGTGTAAGAGACCCTCCAGACCAGCACTGGTGGTGTGGGTGTAGGAGATGCTCCAGATCAAAATTGGAGGTGTGGGTGTTGAAAACGCTCCAGACCAACACTGGCGGTGTTGGTGTAGGAGACTCTCCAGACCAACACTGGCGGTGTTGGTGTAAGTGGCTCTCCTGACCAACACTGGTGGTGTGGGTGTAGGAGATGCTCCAGATCAACACTGGTGGTGCGGGTGTAAGTGGCACTCCAGACCAACACTTGTGGTGTGGGTGTAAGAGACGCTCCAGACCAACACTGGTGGTGTGGGTGTAGGAGACACTCCGGACCAACACTGGTTGTATGGGTGTAAGAGACACCATTATAACGCCGGTGAAAGTTGGCAATGACGAATAAACTAAGGTATAGTCTTTGGACATATTAATAAACGGGACTTGTCTCGGCTGGACAGAACCTGTGTACTGGATAAGGAACAGAGATCTGATGAATCGAGAAAAAAAGTCAACTATGGGCTCACCATTGCCCTTGCTGCTTGGAACATTTTGTTCCAAGTAGCGAATCTTAAAACAACAACAACAAATGATGAATCATTTGACATGTTTTAGTGAACAAGAAACTAACATTACGAACAGTTTTACGATGTCTGAAATTTGATTGATATAAATAGTTGGAAAAATAAGATGAGGAAAAATAAGTAATGTAAGGCAGGAATAAAGGAGAGAGAGAGAGAGAGAGAGAGAGAGAGAGAGAGAGAGAGAGAGAGAGAGAGAGAGAGAGAGAGAGAGAGAGAGAGAGAGAGAGAGAGAGAGAGAGAGAGAGAGAGAGAGAGAGAGAGAGAGAGAGAGAGAGAGAGAGAGAGAGAGAGAGAGAGAGAGAGAGAGAGAGAGAGAGAGAGAGAGAGAGAGAGCGAGAGAGAGAGAGAGAGAGAGCGAGAAAGAGAGAGAGAGAGAGAGAGAGAGAGAGAGAGAGAGAGAGAGAGAGAGAGAGAGAGAGAGAGAGAGAGAGAGAGAGAGAGAGAGAGAGAGAGAGCGAGAGCGAGAGACAGAGAGAGTGCGAGCGAGCGAGAGAGAGAGAGAGAGAGAGAGGAGGGATAGGACGGGGGGGGTAAAGGAGGTGTGAGGTAAGATTAGTAATGTTTAGCGAGGGAGAAATTGTAGGTGGGTAATGGAAATTTACTTGTAAAGTGTTAATATAAGAATTTACATAAAACCCTGCTCTTTATAATATCTGTTTATGACTGTAGACTTTACTTTCAATGTGGCTAGCGCGCACTTCATCTTCAAATCTTTCTATAAGATTTCCTTTAAGAAACTCCTATGATTATATGAACTCTGAAATATTTTTGTTTTTAAACGGGTGAGGCAAAGCGGGAACTAAAACTCTGAACATTTTTCCCTGGAATCCCAGACAAGGTAGCCCAAACTGGGCCCAAAAATGTTTAGTTTCAGCTAACATGTCTGACATATCCATACTAATGTCCTACACCCACACCGCCAGTGTTGGTCTGGAGCGTCTCCTACACACACACCACCAGTGTTGGTCTGGAGCGTCTCCTACACCCACACCACCAGTGTTGGTCTGGAGCGTCTCCTACACCCAAACCACCAGTGTTAATCTGGAGCGTCTCCTACACCCATACCCCACCAGTGTTAGACTGAAGCGTCTCCTACACCAACACCACCAGTGTTGGTCTGGAGCGTCTCCTACACCAACACCACCAGTGTTGGTCTGGAGCGTCTCCTACACCCACACCCACCAGTGTTAGTCTACAGCGTCTCCTACACCCACACCACCAGTGTTGGTCTGGAGCGTCTCCTACACCCCCACCCCACCAGTGTTAATATGAAGCCTCTCCTACACCAACACCACCAGTGTTGGTCTGGAGCACCTCCTACACCTACACCACCAGTGTTGGTCTGAAGCGCCTCCAACATTCACACCATCAGTGTTGGTCTGGAGCGTCTCTTACACGCACTCCACCAGTGTTGGTCTGTAGCGTCTCCTACACCCACACCACCAGTGTTGGTCTGGAGCGTTTCCTACACTCAAACCACCAGTGTTGGTCTGGAGTGTCTACCACACTCACATCACCAGTGTTGTCAGGGGCATCTACTTCACCCACACCACCAGTGTTGGTCTGGAGCGTCTCCTACACTCTCACCACCAGTGTTGGTCTGCAGCGTCTCCTAAACCCACCAGTATTGGTCTGGAGCGTCTTCATCACCCACACCACCAGTGTTGGTTTGGAGCACCTTCCACACACACACCACCAGTGTTGGTCTGGAACGTCTCCTGCACCCACACCACCAGTTTTTGTCTGGAGTGTCTCCTACACCCACACCACCAGTGTTGGTCTGGATCGTCTCCTACACCCACACAACCAGTGTTGGTCTAGAGCGTCTCCTTCACCTACACCACCAGTGTTGGACTGCAGTGTGTCCTACACCCCCACTACCAGTGTTGGTCTGGATCGCCTCCGACTCCCACACAACCAGTGTTGATCTGGAGCGTCTCCTTCACCCACACCACCAGTGTTGGTCTGGAGCATCTACAATACTCAGACCACCAGTGTTGGTCTGGAGTGTTTCGTACACTCACATCACCAGTGTTGGTCTAGAGCAAATCCTACACCCATACAACCAGTGTTGGTCAGGACCATCTACTTCACCCACACCACCAGTGTTAAACTGGAGTGTGTCCTACACCCATACAACCAGTGTTGGTCTGCAGCGTCTCCTAAACCCAACAGTGTTGGTCTGGTGCGTCTCCATCACCCACACTACCAGTGTTGGTCTGGAGCACGTCCTACACTAGTAGTAGGGATGACACGCCACAGGTGATATTTTGTTTCAGGTCCAATATCACGTGTAGCGTGTCAGGGTTTTCAGGTCCAATATCCCCTGTGGCGTGTCGGGGTTTTCAGGTTCCAATATCCCCTGTAGCGTGTCAGGTTTATCAGGTAAATTTGGGGAGTCACAGATTTGGAATTAAGGATTTCTTATGAGTGAGTAATTTCCGAGATTTTAGAAGTATGGAATTCTTATGAGAAAAATAATTTCCGAGACTTAGAAGTTTGTTAAGGTCTTATGGGAGAAATAGCAATCTATCGCCTCACCTGTGTTTACTTTAGACGTCAGCCAGACGCGGCCTTCAGGTCACCTCGGTAATCTTATCTTATCTTCTCCATAATAATATCTGGACCGTCCCTCTCTCTCTCTCTCTCTCTCTCCTCCTATTTCCTTACAGCTATTTTCAGAGTTTCAAATAATCATAGAAGTTTATTTATATGTTTATGACCGAATTTGTAAAAGGACCATTTTCAGAGAATATTGTCTTAGATGTTTTGTTAAGGAAAACAGACAACTTATCCATAACATTTAGTTTTATATCCATTTACGGCTATTTCACCTGTAAAGACCAAAATTGAACAGAGCCCAGTTTTAAGCTCATATTTCATCAGAGTCCAATTATCAACAGAAATTCGCCAGAGTCTACTTTGAGAGCAAAATTAGTCAGAGACAGTTTTAAGCTCAAATTTCATCAGAGTCCTGTAATCTGCGAAAATTTGACAGAGTCCATTTTATACCCAATTTTCGTCAGAGTCTACTTTGTGAGCAAAATTAGTCAGAGAGTTTTAAGCTCATATTTCATCAGAGTCCAATTATCAACAGAAATTCGCCAGAGTCTACTTTGAGAGCAAAATTAGTCAGAGACAGTTTTAAGCTCAAATTTCATCAGTGTCCTGTAATCCGTGAAAATTCATCAGAGTCCAGTTCTTGATCGAAATTCATCAGAGTCCAGTTTTCTAGCAAAATTCGTCAGAGTCTACTTTGAGAGCAAAATTAGTCAGAGACAGTTTTAAGCTTAAATTTCATCAGAGTCCAGTTCATGATCGAAATTAATCAGAGTCCAATTAAAGACCCAAATTTGACAGAGACCACATTTTCGCTACTAGCAGTCCAATCCCCCTGAAATTTTAAACAGTCATATTTCAGACGTAGTAAATAAGATCAAGTCAGTTACCGAGCTCCAGCTCTTGTCCCCCCTTGTATTTGCATATTTTCTCTATATTCAGCTGTGTTCTTCACATTTTTTCCATGTTTTCTGTGTTCATTCCATGTTCTATAAATGTTCACAGCATGCTCAGTTCAAATTTTTTCTGCCGTTTTCCCCGTATGTTCACTATGTTCTTTGTCATATTTTCATGTGCATCATATGTTCTCTGTATAACTTTTATACTCAATATTCATGTTCTCAATGTTCTTAGCTTGTTCTTCACATGTTCAGTGTTCATTCTTTGTATTCCCTATGTTCCTTATCATGTCTTCATATTCTCTATAAGTTCATATTCCCTGCATGTTCACTCTATTCATCAACTTTTTCTTACATGTTTTCTGTGTTCACCGTATGTTCACTGTGTTCATTCCCCTACTTAACCTCAATTTTTTATGTTCTTTGTTTCTTCCATTCACTAACTAGTTCTTTGTCAAATAATATTATACTGCATTACAGTTCCCTCAACAATTTTAGTCACCAAGTTTTTATTTGCAAAACTATGTCAAAGTAATTCTCGTAGTCAACTTAATAGTTCTACCAACCCCGTTCTTAAACAAATCTACACTTTATTCAGTTCCAAATTTACAAAGACAAACCTTTCTCGTAACTTCTTAACTAAAAATCTTTCGCCAATCAACTAAAACATAGTCATTTCCGTCATTTTTCAACTAAACTTATCCATAGTCAACAGAAAATAACCGTGTTCATCATGTTTCATTGTCATTTCTTATCTAAAAATTATCCGCCAATCATCAGAAAAGTCATGTTCATCATGTTTTGTCTTTTGCTCAACTAAAAGTATTCATCGGTCAACTAAAAATAGTTACTTCATCATGTTTCCTTGTCATTTCTTAACTGAAATATCACTTCTCTCATCTGAAAATAGTCAGGATTAATCTCATTCAACACCGTTCTTAACTAAAACAACCTTTCGCTTAGCTAAAAATTGTCAAAGGAATCTTTTCAGCACTGTTCATAACTAACTTTATCCATCGTCAAGTAAGAAAATATAGTCAAAGATATCTATCATCGTCGTTCTTAACTGACATTTATACTTTGTGGAGCACTAAAATAGTCACTGTCGTCATATTTTTTTCTTGTCTTTCCTCAACTAAAAGAGTCAAATGTAACTTTTTCAACACTTTCGTAACTAAAATTATATGTCGCTAAGTAAGAAAAAATAGTCAAATGTAACTTTTTCAGCACTTTCGTAAAAATTATATGTCGTTAAGTAAGAAAAATAGTCAAAGGTGCTCTCCGTAACACCAAAGTTACTCTTCGAGATAACAAAAGACACTCTCAAACACTCAAAAATTTACTCGCATCCTCAAAGTTATTCTCAGTCATCAAAAAGTTAATCTCAGTCATCAAAATGCTATTCTCTAAGTAGCCTTTCATTCATCAGAGAAACTTTCTAAGACATCTTCGTTCATTAAAGTTAATCTCAGAGGCATAAAAGTTATTCTCAGAGTCATCAAAAAGTTAATCTCAGTCATCAAAATGCTATTCTCTAAGTAACCTTTCGTTCATCAGAGAATCTTTCTAAGACATCTTCGTTCATTAGAGTTAATCTCAGAGGCATAAAAGTTATTCTCAGAGCTATCAAACTTGTTCTCGATGCCATCAAAAAGTATTTTCTCGTTCATCAAAGTTAATCTCAGAGTTAACAAAGGTAATCTCTAACTCACTTTCGTTCAACATATTAATTCGCTAAGTCCTCAAAGTTATTCTCTAAGACAACAAAGTCTTTCTCAGAGCTATCAAACTTGTTCTCAAAGTCATCAAAGTTATTCACAGAGTCATCAAAGTTAATCTAAGACATCATTTTTCATCAAAGATAGTCTCTCTAAACCATCAATGTAAGACATAAAAGACATAAAAGACAGACATAAAGACTCTAAGACATAAAAGTTATTCTCAGAGTCACCTTCGTTCTTCAGAGAAACTTTCCAAAACATCTTTGTTCATCAAAGTTATTCTCGGAGTCATCAAAAGGTATTCTCTAACTCACTTTTGGTCATTAAAGTTAATTTCTATGTTATAAAAGTTTGTCTCAGAGACATCTAAAGTTAATCTTAGAGTTATCAAATGTAATCTCTAACTCACTTTTGTTCATCAAAGTTGATCTCTGAGTTAACAAAGGTAATCTCTAACTCACTCTCGTTCATCAAAGTTGTTTCAAAGACATCAAAGTTAATCTCAGAGTTATCCAAAGATATTCTCATGTCCACAAAAGTTATTCCAAGAGACGTCAAAGTTAATCTCAGACATCTTCGTTCATAAAAGTTATTCTCAGAGACATCTAAAGTTATTCTCTAAGACATCAAAGTTATTCTAAGAGCTATCAAAAGTTATTCTCAGTCATGATATGTTATTCTCTAAGTAACCTTCCATTCATCAAAGACATTCTCTAAGTCCTGAAAGTTATTCTCTAAGACAGCAAAGTTATTCTCAGAGTCATCAAAGTTATTCTCTATGTCATCAAAAAGTTATTCTCTGAGCTAACAAAATACTACTCATGTTCTCAGAAGTCATTCTCAAACTCATCAAAGTTATTCTCAGAGTCATCAAAAGTTGTTCTCTAAGACATCAATGTTGTTATCTACGACATCAAAGATGTTCTGTAAATCATAAAAGTTAATCTTAACTCACCTTCGTTCATTAGAGAAACTTTCCAATCCATATTCGTTGACCAGAGTTATTCTCAGTCATCAAAGCGATCTCTAATTCATCTTCGTTCTCCAAAAAGTTGTTCTCTAAGACACCTTCATTCATCAAAGAAACTCTCCTTCTTCCATCATGTTATTCTTTAAGACATCTTCAGTCATAAAATTTTCTCTCCAAAATGTAACTAGTTCAGCTTTTCATACCAAACCTGCACTTGTTAAAATATATTTCCTTAGTCGCTTTACCCTAAAACTGTTCTCTGAACTACACTGTTCAAACCTACGTAACCTATCCTCTCCACCCAATGTTACTTACCTAACTTAACCTGCATAACCTAACTTTACCTATCTTACCTTACCTTACCTATCTTACCTAACCTAACCTAACTTTACCTATCTTACCTTACCTATCTTACCTAACCTAACCTAACTTATCCTGCTTAACCTAACTTACCTATCTTACCTATCTTACCTAACTTTACCTATCTTACCTAACTTAACCTGCATAACCTAACTTTACCTATCCTAACATAACTTACCTTACCTTACCTATCTTACCTAACTTTACCTATCTTACCTAACTTACCTACATTACCTAACTTAACTTAACCTGCTTAACCTAACTTACCTACATTACCTAACTTAACCTGCATAACCTAACCTGCTTAACTTAACTTACCTTACCTTACCTATCTTACCTAACTTACCTACATTACCTAACTTAACTTAACCTGCTTAACCTAACTTACCTACATTACCTAACTTAACCTGCATAACCTAACCTGCTTAACTTAACTTACCTTACCTTACCTTACCTATCTTACCTAACTTACCTGACTTAACCTAACTTATCCTGCTTAACCTAACTTACCTACATTTACCGAACTTAACCTGCCTAACCTAACTTTACCTACCCTAACTTAACTTACCTACATTACCTAACTTAACCTGCATAACCTAACCTGCTTAACTTAACTTACCTTACCTTACCTATCTTACCTAACTTACATAATTTAACCTAACTTACCTTACCTTACCTAACTTAACCTGCTTAACCTAACTTATTTAACTTATCTTACCTATCCTATCCTAACCTAACTTGCTTTACCTAACTTAATCTTACATTCCCAAACTGATGTATCCTAACTTATCTAGTCAAACCAGACATGATCTAACTTACATAATTATTCCTTCTTGTCTTTTGTGTTTCGTCAATCATTGTCTCATATTCATTTACTCATTTCATTAGTTAATTTCTCAAATGGACGTTTTTGCATTTCAAGTGTTATTTGTTTAAGATTTGGTGTTTAACCATTTCAAAGGATTTTTGTTATATATGGGCATTTACTCATTTCAAGGGCTAATTTCTCAAATGGTCATTTTTGCATTTCAAGTGTTATTTGTTTAAGATTTGGTGTTTAACCATTTCAAAGGATTTTTGTTATATATGGGAACTTACTCGTTTAAAGGGCTAATTTCTCAAATGGTCATTTTTGCAGATCAAGGGTTATTTGTTAAAGTTCATCAAGTTGCTCATAAGTTGTATTTATTATGTTTGTTATCATTTATTCTTATTCCCCAACCCTTTAACCTAACCTTTCAGATGTAGTTTATTTGGTAGGTTCTATCATATGTTCTTATTCCCCCACCCTTTAACCTAACCTTTCAAATGCAGTTTATTGTGTTTTTTGACGTATTTGTTGAATATATTATCCTTTTCCTAACCTTTCAGATGTAGCTTTGTTTCTCCTTTTTGTATATTTTTACCCAAACCCACCATCCCACTTAACCTTCTTTCCTTCTTTTACTTTGTTTTCACATATAAGTTCATTCTTTATCTTAGTAATAATAAAATTACAATAGTAAAGAATCAGATCTACTAAGACTTGAAATTGAGAAAAACAAGAGAGCAAGTGAGTGAGAGCATGAAAAGAGGAGAAAAGAGTAAGAGAGAGGGGGGAGGAAGAGCATGGGAGCACTAAGACTTGAATTTGAGAAAAAGAAAAACTAAGTGAATGAGAGTGAGGGTGTGAGAATGGGGGCATTAAGACTTGAATTTGAGAAAGAAGAGAGCATTTGAGCAAATGAGGGAGAGAGAGGGGGAGGAAGAGAGAGAATAAGGGAGAGAGATAGAAAAGGATGGTTAGAAGGAGTAGGAGAATCAAAGTAAAAGAAGGAAAGAAGGTTAAGTGGGATGGTGGGTTTGGGTAAAAATATACAAAAAGGAGAAACAAAGCTACATCTGAAAGGTTAGGAAAAGGATAATATATTCAACAAATACGTCAAAAAACACAATAAACTGCATCTGAAAGGTTAGGTTAAAGGGTGGGGGAATAAGAACATATGATAGAACCTACCAAATAAACTACATCTGAAAGGTTAGGTTAAAGGGTTGGGGAATAAGAACATATGATAGAACCTACCAAATAAACTACATCTGAAAGGTTAGGTTAAAGGGTTGGGGAATAAGAATAAATGATAACAAACATAATAAATACAACTTATGAGCAACTTGATGAACTTTAACAAATAACCCTTGATCTGCAAAAATGACCATTTGAGAAATTAGCCCTTGAAACGAGTAAGTTCCCATATATAACAAAAATCCTTTGAAATGGTTAAACACCAAATCTTAAACAAATAACACTTGAAATGCAAAAACGTCCATTTAAGAAATTATCCCTTGAAATGAGTAAATGCCCATATATAACAAAAATTCTTTGAAATGCTTAAATATCCAATCTCTAACAAATAGCACTTGAAATGCATAAGTGACCATTTGAGAAATTAACTAATGAAATGAGTAAATGAATATGAGACAATGATTGACGAAACACAAAAGACAAGAAGGAATAATTATGTAAGTTAGATCATGTCTGGTTTGACTAGATAAGTTAGGATACATCAGTTTGGGAATGTAAGATTAAGTTAGGTAAAGCAAGTTAGGTTAGGATAGGATAGGTAAGATAAGTTAAATAAGTTAGGTTAAGCAGGTTAAGTTAGGTAAGGTAAGTTAGGTTAAATTATGTAAGTTAGGTAAGATAGGTAAGTTAAGTTAAGCAGGTTAGGTTATGCAGGTTAAGTTAGGTAATGTAGGTAAGTTAAGTTAGGGTAGGTAAAGTTAGGTTAGGCAGGTTAAGTTAGGTAAATGTAGGTAAGTTAGGTTAAGCAGGATAAGTTAGGTTAAGTCAGGTAAGTTAGGTAAGATAGGTAAGGTAAGGTAAGGTAAGTTAAGTTAAGCAGGTTAGGTTATGCAGGTTAAGTTAGGTAATGTAGGTAAGTTAGGTTAAGCAGGTTAAGTTAAGTTAGGTAATGTAGGTAAGTTAGGTAAGATAGGTAAGGTAAGGTAAGTTAAGTTAAGCAGGTTAGGTTATGCAGGTTAAGTTAGGTAATGTAGGTAAGTTAGGTTAAGCAGGATAAGTTAGGTTAAGTCAGGTAAGTTAGGTAAGATAGGTAAGGTAAGGTAAGGTAAGTTAAGTTAAGCAGGTTAGGTTATGCAGGTTAAGTTAGGTAATGTAGGTAAGTTAGGTTAAGCAGGTTAAGTTAAGTTAGGTAATGTAGGTAAGTTAGGTAAGATAGGTAAGGTAAGGTAAGTTAAGTTAAGCAGGTTATGAATGAATTTTGCTATTAAAGTAGACTCTGGCGAATTTGAGCATAAACTGGACTCTGACGAAAATTGGGTATAAAATGGACTGTGTCAAATTTTCACAGATTACAGGACACTGATGAAATTTGCTCTCAAAGTAGACTCTGGCGAATTTCTGTTGATAATTGGACTCTGATGAAATATGAGCTT
The DNA here is from genome assembly GCF_040958095.1 of Procambarus clarkii. Classification (NCBI taxonomy): domain Eukaryota; kingdom Metazoa; phylum Arthropoda; class Malacostraca; order Decapoda; family Cambaridae; genus Procambarus; species Procambarus clarkii. The sequence continues at coordinate 3,671,969 of NC_091160.1, forward strand.
AAAACTGTCTCTGACTAATTTTGCTCTCAAAGTAGACTCTGACGAATTTTGCTAGAAAACTGGACTCTGATGAATTTCGATCAAGAACTGGACTCTGATGAATTTTCACGGATTACAGGACACTGATGAAATTTGAGCTTAAAACTGTCTCTGACTAATTTTGCTCTCAAAGTAGACTCTGGCGAATTTCTGTTGATAATTGGACTCTGATGAAATTTGAGCTTAAAACTGTCTCTGACTAATTTTGCTCTCAAAGTAGACTCTGGCGAATTTCTGTTGATAATTGGACTCTGATGAAATATGAGCTTAAAACTGTCTCTGACTAATTTTGCTCACAAAGTAGACTGACGAAAATTGGGTATAAAATGGACTCTGTCAAATTTTCGCAGATTACAGGACTCTGATGAAATTTGAGCTTAAAACTGTCTCTGACTAATTTTGCTCTCAAAGTAGACTCTGGCGAATTTCTGTTGATAATTGGACTCTGATGAAATATGAGCTTAAAACTGTCTCTGACTAATTTTGCTCTCAAAGTAGACTCTGTCGAATTTCTGTTGATAATTGGACTCTGATGAAATATGAGCTTAAAACTGGGCTCTGTTCAATTTTGGTCTTTACAGATGAAATAGCTGTAAATGGATATAAAACTAAATGTTATGGATAAGTTGTCTGTTTTCCTTAACAAAACATCTAAGACAATATTCTCTGAAAATGGTCCTTTTACAAATTCGGTCATAAACATATAAATAAACTTCTATGATTATTTGAAACTCTGAAAATAGCTGTAAGGAAATAGGAGGAGAGAGAGAGAGAGAGAGAGAGGGACGGTCCAGATATTATTATGGAGAAGATAAGATAAGATTACCGAGGTGACCTGAAGGCCGCGTCTGGCTGACGTCTAAAGTAAACACAGGTGAGGCGATAGATTGCTATTTCTCCCATAAGACCTTAACAAACTTCTAAGTCTCGGAAATTATTTTTCTCATAAGAATTCCATACTTCTAAAATCTCGGAAATTACTCACTCATAAGAAATCCTTAATTCCAAATCTGTGACTCCCCAAATTTACCTGATAAACCTGACACGCTACAGGGGATATTGGAACCTGAAAACCCCGACACGCCACAGGGGATATTGGACCTGAAAACCCTGACACGCTACACGTGATATTGGACCTGAAACAAAATATCACCTGTGGCGTGTCATCCCTACTACTAGTGTAGGACGTGCTCCAGACCAACACTGGTAGTGTGGGTGATGGAGACGCACCAGACCAACACTGTTGGGTTTAGGAGACGCTGCAGACCAACACTGGTTGTATGGGTGTAGGACACACTCCAGTTTAACACTGGTGGTGTGGGTGAAGTAGATGGTCCTGACCAACACTGGTTGTATGGGTGTAGGATTTGCTCTAGACCAACACTGGTGATGTGAGTGTACGAAACACTCCAGACCAACACTGGTGGTCTGAGTATTGTAGATGCTCCAGACCAACACTGGTGGTGTGGGTGAAGGACACGCTCCAGATCAACACTGGTTGTGTGGGAGTCGGAGGCGATCCAGACCAACACTGGTAGTGGGGGTGTAGGACACACTGCAGTCCAACACTGGTGGTGTAGGTGAAGGAGACGCTCTAGACCAACACTGGTTGTGTGGGTGTAGGAGACGATCCAGACCAACACTGGTGGTGTGGGTGTAGGAGACACTCCAGACAAAAACTGGTGGTGTGGGTGCAGGAGACGTTCCAGACCAACACTGGTGGTGTGTGTGTGGAAGGTGCTCCAAACCAACACTGGTGGTGTGGGTGATGAAGACGCTCCAGACCAATACTGGTGGGTTTAGGAGACGCTGCAGACCAACACTGGTGGTGAGAGTGTAGGAGACGCTCCAGACCAACACTGGTGGTGTGGGTGAAGTAGATGCTCCTGACAACACTGGTGATGTGAGTGTGGTAGACACTCCAGACCAACACTGGTGGTTTGAGTGTAGGAGACGCTCCAGACCAACACTGGTGGTGTGGGTGTAGGAGACGCTACAGACCAACACTGGTGGAGTGCGTGTAAGAGACGCTCCAGACCAACACTGATGGTGTGAATGTTGGAGGCGCTTCAGACCAACACTGGTGGTGTAGGTGTAGGAGGTGCTCCAGACCAACACTGGTGGTGTTGGTGTAGGAGAGGCTTCATATTAACACTGGTGGGGTGGGGGTGTAGGAGACGCTCCAGACCAACACTGGTGGTGTGGGTGTAGGAGACGCTGTAGACTAACACTGGTGGGTGTGGGTGTAGGAGACGCTCCAGACCAACACTGGTGGTGTTGGTGTAGGAGACGCTCCAGACCAACACTGGTGGTGTTGGTGTAGGAGACGCTTCAGTCTAACACTGGTGGGGTATGGGTGTAGGAGACGCTCCAGATTAACACTGGTGGTTTGGGTGTAGGAGACGCTCCAGACCAACACTGGTGGTGTGGGTGTAGGAGACGCTCCAGACCAACACTGGTGGTGTGTGTGTAGGAGACGCTCCAGACCAACACTGGCGGTGTGGGTGTAGGACATTAGTATGGATATGTCAGACATGTTAGCTGAAACTAAACATTTTTGGGCCCAGTTTGGGCTACCTTGTCTGGGATTCCAGGGAAAAATGTTCAGAGTTTTAGTTCCCGCTTTGCCTCACCCGTTTAAAAACAAAAATATTTCAGAGTTCATATAATCATAGGAGTTTCTTAAAGGAAATCTTATAGAAAGATTTGAAGATGAAGTGCGCGCTAGCCACATTGAAAGTAAAGTCTACAGTCATAAACAGATATTATAAAGAGCAGGGTTTTATGTAAATTCTTATATTAACACTTTACAAGTAAATTTCCATTACCCACCTACAATTTCTCCCTCGCTAAACATTACTAATCTTACCTCACACCTCCTTTACCCCCCCCGTCCTATCCCTCCTCTCTCTCTCTCTCTCTCTCGCTCGCTCGCACTCTCTCTGTCTCTCGCTCTCGCTCTCTCTCTCTCTCTCTCTCTCTCTCTCTCTCTCTCTCTCTCTCTCTCTCTCTCTCTCTCTCTCTCTCTCTCTCTCTCTTTCTCGCTCTCTCTCTCTCTCTCTCTCGCTCTCTCTCTCTCTCTCTCTCTCTCTCTCTCTCTCTCTCTCTCTCTCTCGCTCTCTCTCGCTCTCTCTCTCTCTCTCTCTCTCTCTCTCTCTCTCTCTCTCTCTCTCTCTCTCTCTCTCTCTCTCTCTCTCTCTCTCTCTCTCTCTCTCTCTCTCTCTCGCTCTCTCTCTCTCTCTCTCTCTCTCTCTCTCTCTCTCTCTCTCTCTCTCTCTCTCTCTCTCTCTCTCTCTCTCTCTCTCTCCTTTATTCCTGCCTTACATTACTTATTTTTCCTCATCTTATTTTTCCAACTATTTATATCAATCAAATTTCAGACATCGTAAAACTGTTCGTAATGTTAGTTTCTTGTTCACTAAAACATGTCAAATGATTCATCATTTGTTGTTGTTGTTTTAAGATTCGCTACTTGGAACAAAATGTTCCAAGCAGCAAGGGCAATGGTGAGCCCATAGTTGACTTTTTTTCTCGATTCATCAGATCTCTGTTCCTTATCCAGTACACAGGTTCTGTCCAGCCGAGACAAGTCCCGTTTATTAATATGTCCAAAGACTATACCTTAGTTTATTCGTCATTGCCAACTTTCACCGGCGTTATAATGGTCTTATTCATTATACATTATTAAAACGTATTTATGTATTTATTTATTTGCTTATTTATCTTATTTTTTAGTTACACAAGTATATTGTTTTTCCCGAAGTTAACAAAAGTTCTCTCTTCAATCTACGTAAATAATTTTTATAAGTTCACAAGATATTCGCTCCTGGACTCATCTCTATATGTATATATGTGTAGTTTCGCTACCAACCCCATTTTAACTCAATCTAAATTGAGCAGTCTTATATGAGATCAAAGCAGTTACACAGTTCTAGTTCCTGTCCCCACCTTACTTTACTTATATAACTTCATTATTATCCAATCATTTTCTTAAAGATTTAAGACCGCTATATTTCGTATGTAGTAATTCAGATCAAATCAGTAAGGAAGTAATAGCTTCCGTCCCCTACCTTACTCTACTCCCGTAACTTCTTTACTATCAGTACAATCTTCCTGAAATTTAACACTGTTGTATTTCAGACCTTGTAAAATACAACAATTTAGTTACCGAGTTTCAGCTCATATCCCCGCCTTAATTTGTTCGTACATCTTTACTCTCAGGTCAATTTCCCTAAAATGTAAATCAGACATACTTCTAACTCAGTAAATAAATAAATAAAATAGAGTTACCGAACTCTAGCACCTGTCCCCCACCTTAGTTCATTCGTACAACTTTTGTGCTATCCATTCAATCCCCCTTATATATAAGACCGATATTGATTTACACAGTAAATTAAATAAAAGCAAATACAGAGCTCCAACTCCTGTCCTCCGCCTTAGTTCAATGTTCATCATCAAAACATAATTATTATTCCAGAACAAGTAAGTAGCTTTCATCCCTTACCTTATCAAAGTAAACACAAGTCTAACTGCGCCTATGTAAATATCTTTATCTATCCCTCCTACCTTCTTCCTTATCTCCCCCCCCCCCAACCCCCCCTAACCCTACACCCCATACTCCCGTATCTCATCACCCCATTCTCTCTCCATCTCATTCGAATCTCAAGAATTTTAAATTTAGCTTTTATTTGATAATTCTACCGTATTTTGTGTTCACTCCACATTCACAACATTCTCTGCACGTTCAGTACAGATCATCACATAGTCTTACATATTCTCTAGTTCTGTCCATGTTACATGAGACTTAAACAACTATTACCGAGTATCTTATCATAGTTTAGCATGAATCATATGTAAATACAAAACTCCTCCTTCCTTCCTTCCTTTACATGTCCCAGCATGTTCTCCGTCCATCTTGTTACTGTTGCTGACAATCTCACTCAAACAATCCTTTACCTGTCCCCACAGGTAATGATGCTCTTAGTGGTCGCCCAGATGGTATCACAGTGAACCCCTGGAAGAATAGCAAGCAGTTGGTATGGGACAACACATGCATATCAACCCTGGCTAACACCTACAATAACTTCGGTGTTGCACAACCGGGAGGTGCTGCCACTCACAGGGAATCCGCCAAATCCCGTAAGTACAGAGACCTGGATAACCACTACAATTTTCTCCACATTGCTTGTGAGACACTCGGCGCCTACGTTGAGGTGCTTTCGGGGCTTAGCGTCCCCGCGGCCCGGTTGTCGACCAGGCCTCTTTGGTACGCCAAGGCCTACCCAGGCCTAGGGTAAGAATGATACCAATTTTTTGAAGGAACTGGGCTCTAGGTTAATTGAAACAACAAGAAACCCTGGAGCTACCAGCTTCCTTTTCAACCGGCTCAGCGTGGCGATACAGAGGGGAAATGCACACTGCATTCAGGGTGTGTTTTAATCCCCGTAGCGCACATTTCAAGGGCCGGAACGGAACCCTAAAATCCCCTCCCCCCCTTTTTAGGAAATTATATATGAGGCGATAAATGCTTAACAATATTAGGAGACTATGAGGTACTGACGAATAAAACTATTAAAACTCCACTTGACCATACCCGACGGGGGACCGGGCGTCGCCGAGGTAATGAAAAATGGCGGGGACTACGGCCTGTGGCGGGGAAAAGCTTCGCCGCAGGCCATGGTCCCGGTTTCTACTACTCATCTGGCCCTGAAGGATGCGTCCACAGCACTAATATTACTCCAGACCTCTACCATCTGGCCCTGAAGGATGCGTCCACAGCACTAATATTACTCCAGACCTCTACCATCTGGCCCTGAAGGATGCGTCCACAGCACTAATATTACTCCAGACCTCTACCATCTGGCCCTGAAGGACCCGTCAACAGCACTAATATTACTCCAGACCTCTACCATCTGGCCCTGATGGACCCGTCCACAGCACTAATATTACTCCAGACCTCTACCATCTAGCCCAGAAGGACCCGTCCACAGCACTAATATTACTCCAGACCTCTACCATCTGGCCCTGAAGGACCCGTCCACAGCACTAATATTACTCCAGACCTCTACCATCTGGCCCTGAAGGACCCGTCCACAGCACTAATATTACTCCAGACCTCTACCATCTGGCCCTGAAGGACCCGTCCACAGCACTAATATTACTCCAGACCTCTACCATCTGGCCCTGAAGGACCCGTCCACAGCACTAATATTACTCCAGACCTCTATCATCTGGCCCTGAAGGACCCAGCCACAGCACTAATATTACTCCAGACCTCTACCATCTGGCCCTGAAGGACCCGTCCACAGCACTAATATTACTCCAGACCTCTACCATCTGGCCCTGATTGACCCGTCCACAGCACTAATATTACTCCAGACCTCTACCATCTGGCCCTGAAGGACCCGTCCACAGCACTAATATTACTCCAGACCTCTACCATCTGGCCCAGAAGGACCCGTCCACAGCACTAACATTACTCCAAACCTCTACCATATGGCCCTGAAGGACCCGTCCACAGCACTAATATTACTCCAGACCTCTACCATCTGGCCCTGAAGGACCCGTCCACAGCATTAATATTACTCCAGACCTCTACCATCTGGCCCTGAAGGACCCGTCCACAGCACTAATATTACTCCAGACCTCTACCATCTGGCCCCTGAAGGACCCGTCCACAGCACTAATATTACTCCAGACCTCTACCATCTGGCCCTGAAGGACCCGTCCACAGCACTAATATTACTCCAGACCTCTACCATCTGGCCCTGAAGGACCCGTCCACAGCACTAATATTACTCCAGACCTCTACCATCTGGCCCTGAAGGACCCGTCCACAGCACTAATATTACTCCAGACCTCTACCATCTGCCCCTGAAGGACCCGTCCACAGCACTAATATTACTCCAGACCTCTACCATCTGGCCCTGAAGGACCCGTCCACAGCACTAATATTACTCCAGACCTCTACCATCTGGCCCTGAAGGACCCGTCCACAGCACTAATATTACTCCAGACCTCTACCATCTGGCCCTGAAGGACCCGTCCACAGCACTAATATTACTCCAGACCTCTACCATCTGGCCCTGAAGGACCCAGCCACAGCACTAATATTACTCCAGACCTCTACCATCTGGCCCTGAAGGACCCGTCCACAGCACTAATATTACTCCAGACTTCTACCATCTGGCCCTGATGGACCCGTCCACAGCACTAATATTACTCCAGACCTCTACCATCTGGCCCTGAAGGACCCGTCCACAGCACTAATATTACTCCAGACCTCTACCATCTGGCCCTGAAGGACCCGTCCACAGCACTAATATTACTCCAGACCTCTACCATCTGGCCCTGAAGGACCCGTCCACAGCACTAATATTACTCCAGACCTCTACCATCTGGCCCTGATGGACCCGTCCACAGCACTAATATTACTCCAGACCTCTACCATCTGGCCCTGAAGGACCCGTCCACAGCACTAATATTACTCCAGACCTCTACCATCTGGCCCTGAAGGACCCGTCCACAGCACTAATATTACTCCAGACCTCTACCATCTGCCCCTGAAGGACCCGTCCACAGCACTAATATTACTCCAGACCTCTACCATCTGGCCCTGAAGGACCCGTCCACAGCACTAATATTACTCCAGACCTCTACCATCTGGCCCTGAAGGACCCGTCCACAGCACTAATATTACTCCAGACCTCAACCATCTGGCCCTGAAGGACCCGTCCACAGCACTAATATTACTCCAGACCTCTACCATCTGGCCCTGAAGGACCCGTCCACAGCACTAATATTACTCCAGACCTCTACCATCTGGCCCTGAAGGACCCGTCCACAGCACTAATATTACTCCAGACCTCTACCATCTGGCCCTGAAGGACCCGTCCACAGCACTAATATTACTCCAGACCTCTACCATCTGGCCCTGAAGGACCCGTCCACAGCACTAATATTACTCCAGACCTCTACCATCTGGCCCTGAAGGACCCGTCCACAGCACTAATATTACTCCAGACCTCTACCATCTGGCCCTGAAGGACCCGTCCACAGCACTAATATTACTCCAGACCTCTACCATCTGGCCCTGAAGGACCCGTCCACAGCACTAATATTACTCCAGACCTCTACCATCTGGCCCTGAAGGACCCGTCCACAGCACTAATATTACTCCAGACCTCTACCATCTGGCCCTGAAGGACCCGTCCACAGCACTAATATTACTCCAGACCTCTACCATCTGGCCCTGAAGGACCCGTCCACAGCACTAATATTACTCCAGACCTCTACCATCTGGCCCTGAAGGACCCGTCCACAGCACTAATATTACTCCAGACCTCTACCATCTGGCCCTGAAGGACCCGTCCACAGCACTAATATTACTCCAGACCTCTACCATCTGGCCCTGAAGGACTGTGAATCTGACTCATTTCCCATATTACATATTACACAAGCAGTGTATATCTGCTTGTGTATAAACATGTGTCGGTGTGTTAATTATGCCTCAATTATTTACTTATATTTGTCAGTTATAATACATTTACATAATCATACATATTTCATAGACCAAGAGCAGTAAGAATACTAGCATTAATATTCATATACAAACTCAAGTCATATACCTGGCCCATTCATACATAAACTCATGTCACAGAGCTGGTCCATTCATACAGAAACTCATGTCACAGAGCTGGTCCATTCATACAGAAACTCATGTCACAGAGCTGGTCCATTAATACACTAATGAACTTACATTAATCAAGCAAACATACGTTATTCCCATCCGCAAATCACATTGTTAGTGTTTGTGCAAGATAAGATTAGTGAGCACTAATGAATAACCAGGAGCCGTTGTGGCGCAGATGTGGGCGCCTCCTCCGCCGCCTCACAGTCTTGAGATCGAGTCCCGCAATTCCGTTTCGCTCCTTTTACTGATGCACTAAGAATTCTATTCACCTGGAGATTCGAACCGAGGACCCTACGTTAATGAGGCCGAAACACTAAGAATATTTTAAACGTGAATAATAAACTAATAATAAATTAATAAAACACGTTGAGTGGATATATGATTCAAGGAGACGAAGAGTCACAATAACGAGGCTGAAGACATGATGACCAAACCACACATCAGAAGATGGAGAGACGACGACGTTTCGGTCCGTCATGGACCATTATCAAGCTGTGTGAAAGAGGAGAGGAAAGGTCAGGCAAATATATGGTAAGAGAGTGAGGTGAGGACAAGGTATGAGAAATATAAGAATAGGACGAATGTAAGAAGATGATAAATGTAGGAACAACGAAAAAAAGAATAGGATTAATGTAAGAATAGGATAAGGTAAGAATTGTATGAATGTATGAATAGGATAAAGTAAGAATTGTATGAATGTAAGAATAGGATAAAGTAAGAATTGTATGAATGTAAGAATAGGATAAGGTAAGAATTGTATGAATGTAAGAATAGGATAAGGTAAGAATTGTATGAATGTAAAAATAGGATAAAGTAAGAATTGTATGAATGTAAGAAGATGATGAATGTAAGAAAAAGATGAGCATAAGATTAGGATGAATATAAGAATATGGGAAGAATTGGATAAATGTAAGAATAGGAGGAATTTAAGAAAAAGGTAAGAATGGGATGAATGTAAGAATGGGATGAATAACAAAACAAATCCACAGGAGCCTTGATGAGGGTTCGAACCAATGTGTTGAGTGTTCCCAGACACGCTCTGTCCGACAGTAGCACCACATGCAAAATGAATTGCCCCTTACAGCATCAACATTGGTCCTCTGTACGACCTTACAGCATCAACAATGGCCTCTGTACGACCTTACAGCATCAACAATGACCTCTGTACGACCTTTCAGCATCAACAATGGCCTCTGTACGACCTTTGTCGTGACGCTGAACCCCGGTTCATTCCGAACACAGCGATTACACAAGACATAACACCTTGCCTCAGCAACCGTTACTACCACCGTGTACTCCTAAACACACCAGACCCTTGAGGCGTACCACTAGGTTTGTACTGGAACACAATGAGTGAACATATGGAAGGTATTTAAAGGCCGTCGGGTTTTGTCATTTAATTACAAAGAACAGACTCTGACAAACAATAACATATTAACATACTCTATTAGGTAAATACACTTCCAATACCCATAGACCACTTGACCTCCGCGGTCACCACTTGCACTCGTAACTTCCGCCTAAGTCCCTAATACGGAATGATTACTAAAACGCCCAACACCCGGTTAGTCTTACATTCAATACTCACATACTGCAGACTTAACTTGGTCACTAAGATCACATCAGGCTCTCGCATAGCTGTCTGTTACACTTCGCTGCTGCCACAAACGGAGACCTCAGAGGACTTGCCAGTTCAACTCCCACAACAAGACTGTCTCCAGTCAGCCATCTACCTCAACCTTTTCACCCCGCCTCTCAAGGGAGGTATAATCCGATTAACCTTATCCCTAGAGCGGTAACCTTGTTCCTAGAAGCCTGAGTCCTCTTTCCAGGAATTATTAATTTGGCTAAGCAGCTGCGGTTTTAATCCACTGACCTTTCTTAGATATGTGATCCATAGTCTGTCTACTTAACATGTACTTCCAATCATCATTCGTTAAGTGTTGTAGTAATGATTATCTAGCTAATAATCCCTACTAACTTGTGGATTACAGCACCACTCCACTCCTTAAACATGCATATGTCCCCATATGCATCATTGCAATGGTTCCATTGGTGCAAGGACCTGGAGGATGTACCCACCATATATGTACAACTAAAAATTCATCCAATAAATTCATTATGCACACGATGAACTAAATTCAAAATTCCCCCGACATGACTCACAACACTTCTACAACATAAACATTATATTCACATCATAGCATAGGTAAAATAGTCGGTAATATTTTTTTCCATCTCCAACAATGCACATATACCTAAACTGCTGACATATAATTACATACAAACATAACCATAAAATTACATGGACCAGAATGCTGGCACTTAAACAGAAATGACACTAATCATTAATATATACACAACACATATATATCTAAGGTTCTTCATCCTTAATAACAAGTTAATAACAATTTAACATCTTGCCCTGTACTGTTGACATAAGGGCTTACAATGATCACACAATGTTTCACTGGCCTCCTCCACAATTGGCAGCATCACTTCTCTTGTCTTCGTGTCCCATTGTTGCTAGGTCATAGATCCTCCATGACCCAGACAAAACCCAGGCTGTTCAACCTGGTGAATGTTGTCAATGTCCCATCGTTGCTCTGAGGTAACGTGATCCTGGCCTTCAGAGCAACGGAGATTCCTACCCCAGGGTCATGTTTCCTCGGGTCTATGCAGCCGTCTCGTTCCAGGGCACCAACCCCAGAACGCTGTAGATACCTCACAGCTCTCTGGTCACCCTTCCTTGCTGTGCTCACCACAGCTGTAGCACATTACTCTAGGCCCATCTGCCCAGAGTGTGTCCACCTGTATTCACACCTTCCCGACCGTTGTACCTGCAAAATATTTCCTCGGAGCCCCCTGGCTCGATCCTATTATTACATAACACCCCCTCGGCTCCTTACTCTCTCCCCGTATATAGCCTGAGCGCAGCTGCAAAGCCATTGCAGCTGGCCCTTATCCCTGCTTTGATGTCAGGGGGCGAATTTCGCCTATAATGTCACGTTGGCTTCACTTCCTTCCCCCTTTTTTTCTAGAATTACTGAGTGTAGCCTCATAGCTTCCCTTCTACTCTACCTGAAGCTCTGTGACATGATCCCGGGGGACCTTCCCAAGCCTAGCACTCAGTAATGGTGCCGATGAGGTAATATACAGTATATACATGCACATACATTATCACAATAAATACATCATTAAAATAATTCCACATATAATGTCACTAAAGCATCATACTGCCACTGGCTCGCCTGTAGCGAGATTCCTGTAATAACTTAATTAATGAGAAATTAGTATATCTACTTGACTCGCCCACTGCAACCACCAACACCTGAAATTTTGAAATTCTACATTGCAATCTTATCCATAAGACTTATCCATTACGACTTAATTAATACAAATTTTATTGAAAAAAATGAAATTTTATTAGTCTTTTATGAGTGTTGCTAGATATATCGACATGGCTCGCCTAGTGCAGCCACCAACTCGGCAATTATCCACATTTCATCTTATCCATAAGACTTACCCACTCCAACACACCATCATCTCTGGTCATCCCAACCACTGATGACCTCAATATAACGCCACACATCCCCACACCGACTTCCTGCGTCCTAACGCACCGACCTTGCTACGCCGATACTCACCTTACCAACCACTACCTGGCGCCCCTGCGCCACCATATACTCCACAACACCACACTCCATACCAGGCGTCCAAACGCCACTACACTATACCCCCAATGGCGTCCCCTAACGCCATCAACACAACACCCGGCGTCCCCAACGCCATCAACACAACACCCGGCGTCCCCAACGCCATCAACACAACACCCGGGGTCCCCAACGCCATCAACACCACACCCGGCGTCCCCAACGCCATCAACACAACACCCGGCGTCCCCAACGCCATCAACACTACACCCGGCGTCCCCAACGCCATCAACACTACACCCGGCGTCCCCAACGCCATCAACACAACACCCGGCGTCCCCAACGCCATCAACACACCACCCGGCGTCCCCGACGCCATCAACACAACACCCGGCGTCCCCAACGCCATCAACACACCACCCGGCGTCCCCAACGCCCTCAACACCACACACGGCGTCCCCAACGCCCTCAACATCACGCCTGGCGTCCCCAACGCCTTCAACACCACACACGGCGTTCCCAAAACACCACGAGACATCACTACCAATAAGTAACCAAATGCAACACACACACTCTACCACCTGCGTTAACATACTTCAACGCTAATGTCTACAATACACCCGGCATTACAACAACCAGTAACGCTACATTTGCTACACCTTGGTGCTACAATGCCAACAATGCCATGCACTATACTACATCCATAATATCAACAGTCAAAACATGCACATTACACTACAGTAATTACTATGCATTACGCTGGCGTCTAATAAGCCACTACACATGCATTACACTACACAACCTGGCGTACAAACGCCAATATACAACCATGCACTGCCCGGCGTCCAAACGCCAATACACGACCATGCACTACTCCCGGCGCCACACACCCCCACCAACGGGACACGCTCCCCGTGTCCCAAGGTAACGCTTTCCATAATGCTACCTGCACCCACAAAAAAATCTCCATGGACCTCTCCACGGTACTCTAGACGTCGAACCCCAGACGGCAAATTACGCGTCGCTCGCTATGCCAAGGCATCCATAATTCACTGCGCCGATTTTCTGTATCTACGGCTGACAACGCCGGAACTCGCTCAAATCTTTACGTAATATTTAATTATCTTTATAATATTCGATCTGCACTTTATATGATATTTAATTGACATCAAATTACGTAGTTTTCACGCTTGATTTGTCCTTAGCAACGGTTTCTCACTATTACCACCATACCGACGATATAAAACAAACTCCATGGTGCGGCTCGCTCGGCCCACCCATTGCTTGACCTGCACATGGCCCACGCTGGCCCACATTCACCCGCGCTAGTTTCCCTCGCCACTCTGTATAATCCGCACTACGAACACTGCACTTGTTTTCGCTCCCGATGATTCAGTGATCCAGACTTGCATCTTAGCCGTCTCTCGTTGCGGGAATCTGGAAAGAAATAAACCCCACATGTGCCCCACAATGGCCTAGTCCCTTTAATTAACTAACTCCTCTGACCTGGTCTCACCTGACCCTTCTTTCCTCCGTCTAGTAACCACCGTTCTCAACACAACCCAACGTCTACCATTTCCCGAACATTCCCTTACCAACTAAACCAGTAACACACTTCCTTCATCTCTCAAAGTGTTCCAAAACCTGTTTGAGCTGCCACCAAATATGTCGTCTACCAATTCCCTAACATTCCCTCACCAACCAAACCAGGAACACTATGAGGGGACAGATGGAAGGCATTTAAAGGCCGTCGGGTTTTGTCATTTAATTACAAAGAATAGACTCTGACAAACAATAACATATTAACATACTCTATTAGGTAAATACACTTCCAATACCTATAGACCACTTGACCTCCGCGGTCACCACTTGCACTCGTAACTTCCGCCTAAGTCCCTAATACGGAATGATTACTACAACGCTCCACACCGGGTTAGTCTTACATTCAATACTCACATACTGCAGACTTAACTTGGTCACTAAGATCACATCAGGCTCTCGCATAGCTGTCTGCTACACTTCGCTGCTGCCACAAACGGAGACCTCGGAGGACTTGCCAGTTCAACTCCCACAAGAAGACTGTCTCCAGTCAGCCATCTACCTCAACCATTTCACCCCGCCTCTCAAGGAAGGTATAATCCGATTAACCTTATCCCTAGAGCGGTAACCTTGTTCCTAGAAGCCTGAGTCCTCTTTCCAGGAATTATTAATTTGGCTAAGCAGCTGCGGTCTTAATCCATTGACCTTTCTTAGATATGTGATCCATAGTCTACTTAACATGTACATGATCCTACTTGTCTACTTAACATGTACTTCCAATCATCATTTGCTAAGTGTTGTAGTAATGATCCTCTAGCTAATAATCCCTACTAACTTGTGGATTACAACACCTTACAACATCAACAATGGCCTCTGTACGACCTTACAGCATCAACAATGGCCTCTGTACGACCTTACAGCATCAACAATGGCCTCTGTACGACCTTACAGCATCAACAATGGCCTCTGTACGACCTTACAGCATCAACAATGGCCTCTGTACGACCTTACATCATCAACAATGGCCTCAGTACGACCTTACAACATCAACAATGGCCTCTGTACGACCTTACATCATCAACAATGGCCTCTGTACGACCTTACAACATCAACAATGGCCTCTGTACGACCTTACAGCATCAACAATGGCCTCTGTACGACCTTACAGCATCAACAATGGCCTCAGTACGACCTTACAACATCAACAATGGCCTCTGTACGACCTTACATCATCAACAATGGCCTCTGTACGACCTTACATCATCAACAATGGCCTCTGTACAACCTTACAACTTCAACAATGGCCTCTGTACGACCTTACATCATCAACAATGGCCTCTGTACGACCTTACAACACCAACACTGGCCTCTGTACAACCTTACAACATTAACAATGGTCACTGTACGACCTTACAGCATTAACAATGGCCACTGTACGACTTTACAACATTAACAATGGCCACTGTACGACCTTACAGTATCTACAATGGCAGTTGAACTACTTTAAACCATCGACCACGACCTCTGTAAGGAATTGCATCATCAACAATGGTACTGTACGGCTTTTAGTATGAATAGTGACGCCTGCATGGTCGTACAGTATCAACAATGGCCACTCTACGGCCTCACCGCATCCATAATTGTATGGCCTAATCACCGCATCTGCTTAGTCTAACGGCATCATGAAGTGCAACTGTTCGACCTCACAGAGTCAACAATGGCCGCCATACCGCCTTACAGCATCAACAATAGCCGCTGTACCTCCTTGCAGCATCAACAATAGCCGCTGTACCTCCTTACAGCATCAACAATAGCCGCTGTACCTCCTTGCAGCATCAACAATAGCCGCTGTACCTCCTTGCAGCATCAACAATAGCCGCTGTACCTCCTTACAGCATTAACAATGGCCGCCATACCGCCTTACAGCATCAACAATAGCCGCTGTACCTCCTTGCAGCATAAACAATTGCCGTTGTGCAGCCGTACTGCATCAACGTTGGACGAGGTACAGCCTTACAGCATAATAAAGGCCGTTGTATATACTTTTTGCATCTATAATGACCGCTATACGGAAGTACAACATCAACAGTGGCAGCTGTACGGTCTCACAGCATCTACAATGACCGCTGTACGGGCGTACAACATGTACAGTGGCAGCTCTACGGTCTCACAGCATCTATAATGACCGCTGTACGGACGTACAACAAGAGTGGCAGCTGTACGGTCTCACAGCATCTATAATCACCGCTGTACGGACGTACAAGAACAACAGTGGCAGCTGTACGGTCTCACAGCATCTATAATGACCGCTGTACGGATGGACGTACAAGAACAACAGTAGCAGCTGTACGGTCTCACAGCATCTATAATGACCGCTGTACGGACGTACAACAAGAGTGGCAGCTGTACGGTCTCACAGCATCTATAATCACCGCTGTACGGACGTACAAGAACAACAGTGGCAGCTGTACGGTCTCACAGCATCTATAATGACCGCTGTACGGATGGACGTACAAGAACAACAGTGGCAGGTGTACGGTTTCACAGCATCTATAATGACCGCTGGACGGATGGGCGTACAAGAACAACAGTGGCAGCTGTACGGTCTCACATCATCTATTATAACCGCTGGACGGTTAAGCCTTTACCAAGATGGCTTCCTTTAATATGTTGCTGTCCATCATGTAATAATATAAATGTTCTCTCGTGATAAACATTTCCCTTCTTTTAGTAATATTATTTGTGATAATCCCAGCTGATAGAGAGAGAGGAATGCCTGCCGAAGATCATGTAACAAGACATAACAAAATCCTGGACTTTATTTCTCACATATAAAAAGTGAAGTGGTAAAGATAGGATGATATGCCTACGACTTGAGATTGTGGGCGGCAATGTTAAACATATTTTGGTAATGTAATCGTGTACAATCATCCCAACTTTCACCTTATTGTTTTGCTTGTTTCCTTTTATCACATAATTTCAATACGTTTGTAAAAAAAAGGAATAGTATTGAAATAACTTGTTACACAACTGGTCCCTGAACTTGGAGCGCAGAACGTTACACAATACTCAGGGAACTAGACCTCACTATGCTACAAGTGAAGGAAGCAAGAAGTAACTTAATTACAAAATTAACGATTCATAGTCGTATTCATCTGTGGACAAAGAGGAAATGTTTAGCATTATTTTGGGTGGAAGAAGAGGACATGTGTGAAGGTTTGACTCTCAGACTTGCTCACGGGCAGCGAGGGACTCAAGCAAATTGATGGAGCTAGAAAGGGAGGCAGCTTAGGTTACCTTTATTCTAGGTTTCCACAGTAGACATAATAATATACAGGATCCTCGGGTGCCTTTGATATAGACCACTTTAATGGGAAGAAAAACATTTAGGTTACCAAACGGTGTTCTTGATTATGCAACAGTGCCATTGATTTTCACCTTTTTAACAGTCTCATCTATATTGATTTTATCCTTAAATTATCTTAATTTTTTTAGGAAACACGATAAATTTAAAATACATATACAGGTCTTTATCAAAGAAGAAACGGTTGAAAAATAATAAAGGAACAATAAAAGGAGCGACTTGGAGTGCGAGGGCTGGACCTGCGGAGTGTGAGGGCCGCGGAGGACGCTCCCACACCTGCACTACTGCCGCTCCTCATTAGTATTTCATGGATTCAAACCTTATCTTAAATAAACACTTTGAATCTGATTAGCGAACGGAAATCCCTGTATTTCTTTGTTTTGTGTAAGTTAATGAGTTAATTTGATTGAACTAACTCTGTGACAAGTTTATTTGTTTTGTCAAGGTTTTGCAATTATATAATGTACATGAATATATGAACGTAGAATAAGTGTCGTCTGTAAAGGAATGATGGAAGTATAATTATCACTGAGTATTCATATACACACATTTGCTCATACAGTCACATAAATACAGGTAAACAACGGAACAGTAACATACTGGTGAATATGTAACGTTTTTTGATGGACGAGATCTTACTTTTCTTGATATATATATTTATAGATTTATTTATACACAAGAAGGTACATTGGGTTTGTGAGGATACATAGCATGGTATTTATAATCTTGTAAAACCACTAGTATGCACAGCGTTTCGGGCAGGTTTATTACCTGGTTTACTCACGTTGTTTATGCCTTGCTTTCATTTGTATATTCCAGTTATTGTTTAATTTATTCAATCTCATGAACTTAGAGAGGAAGATTCCTGACACTGGGAGTTATCTTTGTCCTTCTTCGTTGTATGTTTTGAAGATATTATCTGACCATTTTGTAGCTCAGAGTCCAAAACTCTACGTAGTAATTCTTTGAAAGGTCTCATTAGAGCAAGGTAAAGAATGAAGAGAACGTATTAGAATTCTAGTTTTTAATGGTTGTACAATCAATATGTCAAGCCAATTATCCATTTCTCCTTAAGGTTTTTACTAATATTTAGCTGTCTTTGTTGAAAATTTTCCCACCAATATTATAACAAAACATGTTTTAGTAATGGTTTATGAAAGCACATGGGCCAGGCATGGTTATTTATAGAACAAGCCAAGCTCTCTCGAGACAGAGAGAGAACTGTACAGTCAGTATATTGCGATCATTTTTGTGAGGCTCATCCCAGGGAAGCATCTCTCCATAAATGAATCCATATCAGGATATGTAATTACATCTAACAACTATAAGCATATTGTAATATGCCAAAATAAATTCATACACTCAATAATTAATTGTTTTGCCAAATTTATTTGGTTAACATTTATATATATATAGATTCTTAAAACAG
This sequence comes from Procambarus clarkii, assembly GCF_040958095.1. Classification (NCBI taxonomy): domain Eukaryota; kingdom Metazoa; phylum Arthropoda; class Malacostraca; order Decapoda; family Cambaridae; genus Procambarus; species Procambarus clarkii. Next base: position 3,690,685 of record NC_091160.1, read on the forward strand.
ACAGGGCAACCTATTCCCAGCCTTGGGGTGGATCACAGAGGCCAGATGCAGGTACGAAGACAGGGAAACATACACCTCCAGCACCAGGACTCTCCGCGATGTTCAAGCTGCGTTATCTGCCGCTGTTTAATATCCGTGGACCTGATTGGTGGTGTAAACAGCATATTCAGTGTGCATATATAACCAAGATTCTTTGTTTAAAGTGTTATACGTGTGTCTTGCCTCAGTGAGGAGAGCGGGGACATCAATGCCTTAGCCGCATCACTTGCCCTTCCTCACTCAGTGAGGAGTGCATATACCGTCACCATAGCTGAGACTCTTACACTCTTCCATACACAGAGTAACCAATATTCTGCCACAACATTAAGGCACTCTATTTTAATGAAACAAGTGTGTGTCTTACCATAATCTGTGAGTGGATTGTGAATAACACATAATGCCTGTAACCAGAAGCTGATGGATTCAAAACTGCCATTCCAATATCAGTAGTGAACAATACTACAAGCTCAGGCCCAACAACCAGGCTAAGTCCTAGTACTATACGACTAAGCGACGTACCTTCATTTTACCCAAATAAGGGATGGTTGGTGGTGTAGCAATCGTAATTGGATCCAATTCTTTGTGCCATTAACCCCATTATTTTGCAGGTGCTGTTATCACCATGAGCTTACGAGCTCACCTCAGTAAGGGAATTACTTGAAATTAAATCAAAATCATATTAATTATGTTAATCCGTGTTTGACAAATATTTTATATAATGCAATTACCTAAAGACAAATTAAAGTATACATTTGCAACAGATAAATTCATAACATTACATAATCTTGTCATTGTTAATAATAATTCATATGTTGCAAGAGGCCTGAATAAAGGATAGGCTAAAATAATGTAACCATATCAGTGCTAGCTGCTTTTATACATATTCCTTTTTACAAAGTGGTAAGTGTAGATTTCTCATTCAACAGGTAAATGAAAGCAGCCCCATTGCTGTTGGAAAAACTCTGAAAACTGAGCCAATTCGGGAACACAAAATAAATAAAGTCTACTTCCCAAAAATAAGTCACTAGCCAAAAATGAAAACAAGAGTTTCCTAGTGGCTAGTTATGAGGAGGTAATGAGGAATGAGCTTCAGTAATCATTTCCAATTAATAAAACTAAATTGTTTCTTTAACTTTAACTTTAAGTATGTTCAGTAAACAGTTGCTGAGATGTAAACTGAATGGTTGAGCCACCAAATACATGGTTGATGATAATAGTATTTTATGATGGAAAAATCTTATCCTAAACTAAAAATGAGCTCACGTGAAGTGATTTTCACTTACTGAGTTGTTAACTGAATGCCTGAGCTATCCAATATATAGTTGGTGATAGTAGTATTAATTTAAGATGGAAAAATTTTAACTAAACTAAAATGAGCACACATGAAGTGATTCCCACGTTCAATATACACTTACTAAGTTGTTAACTGAATGACTGAGACATCCAATACAAGGTTGATGATAGTAGTATTAATGACATTGATAATACGAGGTCTTGAACTAGATACTGACAGGGGAAACAACAAAGCTGTGATATTGAAAAAAAAAACTGAACTGAATTTGAAAGTTGATTAATATATGTAATGTGAAGTCAATCTACTGGAAAACAGAAAGCAAACTTTATTTGAAAAGAATATGAGAAGACTGAAAAGCAGGGCGTGTGGAAATGGGTAAAAATAAGAAGTAATGATCTTCATAAACATAACATAACATATCCACGATCGTAATTAATACAGTGTGAACTCTCTTAAAACTATGCTCACCGTGAAATCTCGTCACTAAGCATAACTTGTCACTCTGTGAAACAAATTATTGACTATAAGTGCGACACTGAGAATAAAAATGACCACTTATGTTTTGGAGTTCTATTTTAGTCAAGAAATGCTGCAAAGGATGATTATTGACTAAAGAGAGAAAGAGGAGGAGGAGGAGGCTATGTATGTAGTGATCACGTCTTCCCAAACTCCTCTGTCTTCGGGAGGCTGGTGTGGTGCATATTTCACAATACCTTTTCTTTCCTCCTAAGTCAGCCTCTTATTTCGTGGACTGCTGGTGTTTGATGTGTTGAACTGCTTAAAGGAACCATATTTGCTAGACAAAAATTCCTGTGAAATAATGTGTGATATATGTTTTGACTATCTAGCTAATAGCGTATTGCCTTGGCTAATAATGAAATGTCACATTTTGTCTGATTCACTTAGCACAAGTGAAGAGAAAACATTGAAAAACTTGCAAAGGTTAAAATTCTGTGAAATCATATCTGTTATGTTAAGTTTTGACTAGCTGATTAATAGCATACTACTACTACATTATTGTCTTTTTATGTTATGTTTACCTCGAGAGCGTTGTAATGCTTGGAAATTGTATGTGTGGATCCCGTTTCCCTCTTACTGCTCATAAATAATGGAGGCTGTAAAGTATTTTTATGGATCATGACTCTTCTTATTCTTACCCCTTTTTAAAACTAGATGCAATAACCAAGCTATGTTTGCCTTCTCTCTCTCTCTCTCTCTCTCTCTCTCTCTCTCTCTCTCTCTCTCTCTCTCTCTCTCTCTCTCTCTCTCTCTCTCTCTCTCTCTCTCTCTCTCTCAATATGGATGTGGGTTGGTGTGGGTTATTTGTGTGGACTCGGGAGATATGATCACCACATATAAGTTTCTCAAAGAAAATGATAAGCTTGGTAAGGACATTTTATTTAACACACAAGACATCCATGCAGCAGTGAGGTTTCCCATTGATGGCTGTGCACGTGACAATGTAAAATTAAAATGTGCAAAGATGTTTCGGAGTGCTTTTTTAGTCAAGAAATGATACAAAATTGTGTTTATTGACTAGTGAGAGCCCGTAGCAGGTATGGTGTGGGATATTGTGGTCCTTAACCTAGTCATGCGATAGATAGACAACAATAGGTACTCCGCTCGAATGCTCGCTCCCGCAGTCATGTGGTAGTGACCCCTCACGCCTATTTGATTTGATAGAATAAAAAAATGAAGACTAGTAGTCCCTGTTTTTTAAGATGAAAAACTTTAAACTATAAAAATGTTTGACTGACTGACTGACTGCTTTTCTGGTCAGGTCTGCAGGTCTGCAAGAAATAATAGTAATTTAGGTAGCGAACATGTCTCTTCAGCTCTTCTATCTTCAGCAAAGCCTTTCCTCCTATCTCAACCTTATTAGTTCATGCTCTCGTGTTTCACTTTTTGTTAAAACTAAATCTACACATGCGATATGAAATGTGAAAAAAAAAATCTTACATTATGCTATGTTATCAGTGCTTGAATAAAATTATTAAGAGTGCTGAACATTCTGTGTCATTGTCTTGCTACGATATTAAAAGTCTATGTTTTCGCTGGGGCTACTGTTGCGCACAGTCATCTCGCTAAGGCGGGTCAGTGTCAGTATTGTCAAAATGATGTACCTTGCATACATCAGATCTTTAGTGGATTATGCTGCACCTCTGCTTGTTTTGATGACTGAAAAGAATTTGATGATACGAATAGTAATTGCTGACAGTGTGCGTATTCTCAAAACATAGTTTCTGCAAAAAAATAACAGTAAATTAGATGCGAGCTGTGATTATAAAACAGAAGATTGGGTGATGTGTGGGTTATTGTGTGACCTCTGGAGATATGATTATCACATATAAGTTTCTCAAAGAAAATTATAAGCTAGGTAAGGACCTATTATTATTTGACACGCAAGACATCCGTGCAGTAGTGTAATTCCCTTTGATGGCTGTGCACGTGTCAATGAAAAATTAAAAGTGCAAAGATGTTTCGGAATGCTATTTTAGTCAAGAAATGACACAAAATTTTGTTTATTGACTAGTGCGAGGCAGAACAAGAGATCAGGAGGTATATGTTGTGATCACGCAGTTAACAAAAAATATTAGAATTTGTAGGTGGTGAACACTTCTCCCCAAACTCTTCTGAGCATATTTCACAATGTCTTTCTTCCTAACTCTCCCCTCTTAGTTCGTGGACTGGTGGCCCACCTTTGTTTAAAATTAAATCTACAAAGCTACACATTTTTCAAAAATATTATATGGTCATTGGACAGAAAGAAGATTTCCACGTTACGTTACAATACGTAACGATATAATGTTATTTGGACATCAGACAGAAAGTTGTTTTCCACGTTACGTTACTACGTGTAAGGGGTAAGCAGGAGCAGGTATAGTGTGAGATAATGTGGTCATTAACCCAGTCATGTGATAGACAGACATTGAGAGGTACACAACTCGAATGCTCGCTCCCTCAGTCATGTGGTATATTTTGGACAGCAGGTGAAAGATGATTTCCACGTTACATTACATTGTGTTACAGAGACCTAAAACTGGAAGACGGTAATATTTATATATATGATAAGAGATGTTATGGAGCTGGACTAATCTCACTTTACATTTCATAATTTTATTTTGGATTGCAAAAAGATGATTTCCGCGTTACGTTACAATGTGTTACAGAGGGCTAAAACTGGCACACAGTCACCAGTCTCAGTTTTTTTTCTGCTAAATCGAGCACTAATGGGTGATGAGAGAGAAGGAGGATGACGAGTAAAAACTCAGCGCTAAGGAGCGACACGAAGGTCAGACCCTAATGAGATGGATTACTCATTCAGTATAAGAGCCTTGAACATTCTGTGACATTGTCTTGCTATGATATTACAAGCCTACTGTTGCGTGCAGTGCCATACAGACCTAATGGCATACGACCAACCTAACCTCATTTTTTCAAATAGTATTTGATCATCAGACAGACAGAAAGAAGTTTACCCTTTACGTTACGTTACGGGATAGAAGAACTAAACAAGCATGTGCTAATATTTATTGTGTTTGGAATGTAAATAAAGGGTAAGAGTGACGGGGGTCGAAAATTTACATTAGTCTTCCTTCCTCTGGTGAGCTGTGCGTCTAAGTGAAAGGAAAAAAAAAAAGATACATGAACAGAGGCATCAGGAGGAAGGAAATGATGTTACTTTTCCCTTATATAATGATCTTAATAGAGCGAGAGAGAGACAGAATGATATTTTGTACTGCAGAAAGTTTATGATATCAGCGTTACGCTACGTTACAACTGTTACAGAGGCTAAAACTGTAGACAGTAATATTATATGGTAAGAGATGTTATGGAGATATTGTGTTTGGCTAAACGTGGTTCACATTTCAATAATGATATTCGGACATTGGACAGAAAGTTGATTTCCACGTTACGTTACTAAGTGTCTCACTCACTCCTTCAGTATAAAAGCGTTGAACATTCTGCGACATTGTCTTGCTATGATATTACGAGTCTACTGTTGTGTACAGTGCAATACAGTCCTAATGGCATAAGACCAAGCTGATGTAATTTTTTCAAAAATGCTATTTGATCATTTGATCAAATCAAATCTATTTGATCAAATGGGCCTCGTAGCCTGGTGGATAGCGTGCAGGACTCATAATTCTGTGGCGCGGGTTCGATTCCCGCACGAGGCAGAAACAAATGGGCAAAGTTTCTTTCACCCTAAATGCCCCTGTTACCTAGCAGTAAATAGGTACCTGGGAGTTAGTCAGCTGTCACGGGCTGCTTCCTGGGGGTGGAGGCCTGGTCGAGGACCGGGCCACGGGGACACTAAAGCCCCGAAATCATCTCAAGATAACCTCAAGATAACCATCAGACAGAAAGACGTTTTCCACGTTACGTAATGATAGTAATAACCCAGAGCTAACTATTTCACTATCGTCTCATCCGGTCTTATTCTCATCGATTGCTGTTTTACATTTGAATAATGTAGGTCTTAGAGACAACCTTGAACTCTGGGTAATGAACAAGTCAATTTAATAATAGTAACGAGACTGTCTTTCCATATTAGTCATTCATATATATATATATATATATATATATATATATATATATATATATATATATATATATATATATATATATATATATATATATATATATGCGAACAAGCCTGAATGGTCCCCAGGACAATATATATATATATATATATATATATATATATATATATATATATATATATATATATATATATATATATATATATTTATACACTGCCTACTATGCAAGGCCCAATTTGCCTAATAAGCCAAGTTTTCATGAATTAATTGTTTTTCGACTACCTAACATACCTAACCTAACCTAACTTTTTCGGCTACCTAACCTAACCTAACCTATAAAGATAGGTTAGGTAGGGATGGTTAGGTTCGGTCATATATCAACGATAATTTTAACTCCAATAAAAAAAAATTGACCTCATACATAATGAAATGGGTAGCTTTATCATTTCATAAGAAAAAAATTAGAGAAAATATATTCATTCAGAAAAATTTAGCGCCAATCGATTTGGGAATTACAATATCATAAATTGAAATGTCATATATGTTGGAATCATAAGAATGCGAGGAATGAGGACATCTTCATCTTTGAAAGGTCCTGTCAAGATTGTTGCTTCTACAACGTTGCTGAATTATTTTTTACTGCAAGACCCATAGCGTTGCAAAGCTTAAGCTGATTGATATTTCGCAACATGATAATTGGCACGCAGATTTTCAATTGCCGTACGTGTGATGGTATCCCTGGCAGATCAAGTGAATTAAAAAATTCTGTTCAACAACTAACTGCTTCATCAGCTTTTTTAACAGTGTCGACAGACTTGTATCGAGGAATTACAGGTAATTTTTGCCTGAAATATCCTGCAAGCAGTGTTAATGCGTTCCAAAACGGTCTGATGTTTCCACGCAAATCTTGCAATGATCAATCCAGAGCCTCGAGCGATTTTGTGGGTAATTGTTCATACATCCCAAATGATAAGTTTACATTTCTGCAACACTTTTTCCATGCTGGATGCTTTGGAAATGTTGCACGTGGGAGTTTCAAGGAATTGCATATTCAATGGCAATTTCAAAGCCGAAGTAGCAGTTCTTCCACCTGGTAACAATGTCGCAGCTATTCCTGACGATGCAAGAGCTAAGGTTATGCCATTTTGTGATCGAAATGCCGCCAGAACCAATCTAATTAGGAAGGATTTACAGTTTCTCCTGACGCATCTTAAAAGATTTCTCTAAACTCGTTATTGACAGTTTGAATTATTTGATGGTAAATGCCTTTTCGCTCAAGCGTTAGCTTAAGAATATTTGATTGCACACACGACAACAGATCACACATGTTGTAATTTTGTTCACGACACAGTTCTACATCGAACGAAGCAGCAGCAGATCGATTCGGTAACGGCATTTTCAATTGATTTACAACTTTGTTTGCGAATTCTAAGCACAAATCTTCTATCATTATTACCGCTTCGTTGTAGATTTCTGCTGTGAAATCCATGTTCGTATTTGAATTTTCCTTCATATTCGACGGATAATATCTTCAGCCACTGGGGGATTTATATTTCTCCCATAACTCTGTTGGAGATGAAGGAGAGCAGGTGGTCAATATTATTGAAATAATGCATAAATTTCATTTGGATGTGACGTGTTGGACGCGTCATTAATGCATACATCCCAGTGTCGGTCATTCTCCAATAAATTCCGAGCTTGACATGCGCTACGGAAAGTGGCATGTGTTACGCCATTGACAAATCTCTGTGGCTGGAAAGACGTTGGACCGGGAACATTTACCAACAGCATGCAAAGAAAGAAGCATTCATCTTGATTGGGATGCACAGTGTACAGTCTGCCTATCGTAGTTTATTTGAATATGCCAGGTTGTCCGTCGACTCGGTCTCCTCGTTTGCCTCGTTCAAATAATTTTCTACTGGCATTCCATGTGTAATATGTAGGCACTTCCGAATACAGCAGTGTTTTCGCAAACGCAAGGGCTGAGGGGAGTAGTGAAATATACGACTAGAACCGCGCGCACCACCTGCCAGGTGGCACTCACGTGAGTGGCACCTGACAGGTGGCGCGCGCGCGGGTCTAGTCGCAAGGGTTTTTGGGGAATTTCCCGGAAGTTTGGCGCGTGTCAGAGGTAATTGGAGCGCGCGGTTCTAGTCCTCGTGGTTTTGGGGAGCTGTGTGTGTGTTTGGGTGTTGAAAGAGTGAAGCCATGTTGTTTGGGATGTGGTAGAGTAAGAAAATAGAAGGATAAGAGGAAGGAGTAAATGAATATGTATGTGTGTTTTGCGTAGACTTAATCCTGTGTGCGGATAATAATTTTGTTGATCGTGAGATTGTGTGTAGATGCGAGGAGTCCCAACATAGTCTGTTATGTTGTTTGGGGTGGGGGAGGGGTAGGGGAGGGAGGGCGGGAGGGAAGGGTGAGTGGGAGCTTCCCCTCGTCGTCGTGAGACTGCTCTGGGTCATTATGCGGTTAGACAAACCATTAACTCCCCCTACAGGAAGCCCTAAGTGAGAGGGGATCCAACATAGTGGATATGTTGTTTGGGGAGGGGGGAGGGAGAGGAGATCCTCCATACCTGAGAGGAACGCCTGGACGTCCATTAGCTTCCCCCTACAGGAAGTTGTAAGTGGGAGAGGAGGGTAAGAGAGCGAGAGAGCAGCCTCCTGCGGAAGTGGGGCCATTTGTCTTAAAGGGTTTTCGTTGTCTTCAGAGTGGAGATGTTCGTCCCGCCACGCTTCCCCATACACTGTGGATTCGTTAAGGAGGAGCGAGGTACATACTCCTGCCGGCAGACCCACACCTGTCAGCCATCAATCACTCCCACCCCTCAGCCCCCCACTGCTCCCATACCATCAACCATTGTTCTGTGCAAACCCTTTTAGTATGTGTAAGCTATATCGTAACGTGATCAACATGGTGAGAGCAATAACGAGGGAAAAGTAAACACATTATATATATAAATTTATTTCTTTTATTAATCACTTAAGCGATTTACAACGATAATAATAATAATAATAATAATAAGAAGAAGAAGACTTCTTCTTGGTGGTTTAGCTAGCAGACAGATGGAGAAAGGCTTTCATTCAGTCCATCTCTCTCTCTCTCTCTCTGTCTCTCTGTCTCTCTGTCTCTCTGTCTCTCTGTCTCTCTCTCTGTCTCTCTCTGTCTCTCTGTCTCTCTGTCTCTCTGTCTCTCTCTCTGTCTCTCTGTCTCTCTCTGTCTCTCTGTCTCGCTCTCTGTCTCTCTGTCTCTCTCTGTCTCTCTGTCTCGCTCTGTCTCTCTGTCTCGCTCTCTGTCTCTCTGCCTCTCTCTCTGTCTCTCTCTCTCTCGCTCTGTCTCTCTGTCTCTCTCTGTCTCTCTGTCTCTCTCGCTCTGTCTCTCTCTCTCTCTCTCTCTGTCTCTCTCTCTGTCTCTTTGTCTCTCTGTCTCTCTCTCTCTCGCTCTGTCTCTCTGTCTCTCTCTCTGTCTCTCGGTCTCTCGGTCTCTCTCTCTCTCTCTCTCCAGATCATTTAGTAGTTGGGGAAAGTAACATCATTTCCTTTCTCCTGCTGCTGCTGTTCACATATCTTTCTCCATCAAGGCTGTCTCTCTTAAGACCTACATCATCCAATGTAAACACCAATCGATGAGAATAAGACCGGTGAGTCGATAGTGAAATAGGTCTGGGTTAAGTCTGTTTTTCAGTTCTTGTAACACAGTCAATGTAGCGTAATGGGAAACCAGTCTTTCTACTGCCTACATAAATAGCGTTTGAAAATGTATGCAAGTCTAGACAAACTCCTATAGCCCTTACATTCTAACACAAATAAAATATTAGCACACGATTGCATCGCATTATATCATCATTAAGTAACGTAGAGATCAACTTTCTGGCTGTTGTCCGAATATCATTATTGAAATGTGAACTCATTTAGCCAAACACAATATCTCCATTACATCTCATAGCATATGAATATTACGGTATACCAGTTTTAACCCTCTATAACACAATGTAACGTAACGTAACGTAACGCAAATCAACTTTCTACAGACCAAATATCGTTTTTAAATGAAAGTATGACTTAGTCCATCTTCATTACATCTCTCACCATATAAAATATTGACCTATACCAGTTTAGCCCTCTGTAACACAATGTAACGTAACGTAACGTAACGCAATCAACTTTGCAGCCCAAAATGACATTTTTAAATAAAAGTACGACTAGTCCATCTTCGTTACATCTCTCACCATATAGACATATGGTGTTAGCATATTAGGTGAAAAAAATAGTTGATTTCAATTCTTAGCATGTTCTTCACATGTTCAGTGTTCATTCTTGTATTCCCTATGTTCCTTATCATGTCTTCATATTCTCTATAAGTTCATATTCCCTGCATGTTCACTCTATTCATCAACTTTTTCTTACATGTTTTCTGTGTTCACCGTATGTTCACTGTGTTCATTCCCCTACTTAACCTCAATTTTTTTTATGTTCTTTGTTTCTTTAAACCAATTTGTTTCTTCTTATTATCCAATCAACCAAAAAATAGTCAAAGGAATCTTTCCAACGCTGTTCATAACTGAACTTATTCCCTAGTCATCAGAAAAATAACCGTGTTCTTCATGTTTCATTGTCATTTCATAACTAAAATTATCCATCAATCAACAGAAAAAGTCATATTCATCATCATTCTTCCTAACTAAAATTATGTTTTGTCAAGTACGAAAAATAACCAAAGATATCTTTCATCGCTGTTCTTAACTGACATTATACTTTGGGGAGCACAAAAATAGTCTCCCTCGTCATGTTTTGTCTTTTTCCTTAACTACAAGTATTCATTAGTCAAATAAAAAATAGTTACTTCATCATGTTTCCCTGTCATTTCTTAACTGAAATATCACTTCTCTCATCTGAAATAGCCATGTGTAGCCTCTTTCCAACACTGTTCTTAAATAAAGTAGCCTTTCACTTTGCTAAAATCGTCATATTCATCATTGTTCCTAACTAAAATTATATGTCGTTAAGTAAGAAATATAGACAAAGACACTCTTCGAGACATCATGGACTTACTCAAAGACATCAAAGTTGCACTCAAAGACGTCCTTTGAGACATCAAAGACATCCTTGAGACATCAAAGACATCCTTTGAGACATCAAGGACATCCTTTAAGACTTCAAGGGGAACTCTTCGAGATATCAAAAGACACTCTCAAACACTCAAAAATTTACTCGCATCCTTAAAGTTATTCTCAGAGTCATCAAAAAGTCAATCTCAGTCATCAAAATGTTATTCTCTAAGTAACCTTTCGTTCATCAGAGAAACTTTCTAAGACATCTTCGTTCATTAAAGTTATTCTCGGAGCTATCAAATTAATCTCTAAAACAACAAAAGTTAATCTCGGTCATCAAAGTTGATCTGCAAGATATCTTCGAGACATCAAAGTTACTCTTCATTACATCAAAGACTCATTCAAATACTACTCTTGTTCTCAGAAGTCATTCTCAAAGTCATCACCGATTTTCTCAGAGTCACCAAAGTTATTCTCTGAGTTAACAAATTACTACTCATGTTCTCAAAAGACATTCTCAAAGTCATCAAAGTTATTCAAAGAGCTAACAAAAGTTATTCTCGGAGTCACCTTCGTTCTTCAGAGAAACTTTCCAAAACATCTTTGTTCATCAAAGTTATTCTCGGAATCATCAAAAGGTATTCTCTAACTCACTTTTGGTCATTAAAGTTAATTTCTATGTTATAAAAGTTTGTCTCAGAGACATCTAAAGTTAATCTTAGAGTTATCAAATGTAATCTCTAACTCACTTTTGTTCATCAAAGTTGATCTCAGACTTAACAAAGGTAATCGCTAACTCACTCTCGTTCATCAAAGTTGTTTCAAAGACATCAAAGTTAATCTCAGAGTTATCCAAAGATATTCTCATGTCCACAAAAGTTATTCCAAGAGACGTCAAAGTTAATCTCAGACATCTTCGTTCATAAAAGTTATTCTCAGAGACATCTAAAGTTATTCTCTAAGACATCAAAGTTATTCTAAGAGTTATCAAAAGTTATTCTCAGTCATGATATGTTATTCTCTAAGTAACCTTCCGTTCATCAAAGACATTCTCTAAGCCCTCAAAGTTATTCTCTAAGACAACAAAGTCATTCTCAGAGTCATCAAAAAGTTATTCTCAGACTCACCTTCGTTATTCAAAGAAGCCTTCTGAGACATCCTTGTAAAACAAAACTGTCCTCAGAGCCGTCAAAAAGTTAAATACAATCATCAAAGTTGTTCTCTAAGACATCAATGTTGTTCTCTAAGACATCAATGTTGTTCTCTAAATCATAAAAGTTAATCTCTAAGGCACCTTCGTTTACTAGAGAAACTTTCCAATCCATCTTCGTTGATCAAAGTTATTCTCAGAATCATCAAAGAGATCTCTAATTCCCCTTCGTTCACCAAAAAGTTGTTCTCTAAGACACCTTTGTTCATCAAAGAAACTCTCCTTCCATCATGTTATTCTTTAAGACATCTTCAGTCATAAAATTTCTCTCCAAAATGTAACTAGTTCAGCTTTTCATACCAAACCTGCACTTCTGTTAAAATATATTTTCTTAGTCACTTTACCCTAAAACTGTTCTCAGAACTACACTGCCCAAATCCTACGTAACCTATCGTCTACACCCAATGTTACTTAGTTAACGTAACGTTCCTAAACCTAACTTTACCTATCCTAACTTAACTTACCTTACCTTTACCTATCATACCTAACTTAACCTACATAACCCAACTTTACCTATCCTAACATGACTTACCTTACATTACCTATCTTACTTAACTTAACCTGCACAACCTAACTTACATAACTTATCTTACCTATCCTAACGTAACCTAACTTGCTTTACCTAACTTAATCTTACATTCCCAAACTGATGTATCCTAACTTATCTAGTCCAACCAGACATGATCTAACTTACATAATTATTCCTGCTTGTCTTTTGTGTTTCGTCAATCATTGTCACATATTCATTTACTCATTTCAAGGGTTAATTTCTCAAATGGACATTTTTGCATTTCAAGTGTTATTTGTTTAAGATTGGGTGTTTAACCATTTCAAAGGATTTTTGTTATATATGGGAATTTACTCGTTTCAAGGGCAAATTTCTCAAATGGTCATTTTTGCAGATCAAGGGTTATTTGTTAAAGTTCATCAAGTTGCTCATAAGTTGTATTTATTATGTTTGTTATTATTTATTCTTATTCCCCAACCCCTTAACCTAACCTCTTGTAATCTTAGTGTATTTAGTAGGTTCTATCATATGTTCTTATTCCCCAACCCTTTAACCTAACCTTTCAGATGTAGTTTATTGTGTTTTTTGACGTATTTGTTGAATATATTATCCTTTTCCTAACCTTTCAGATGTAGTTTTGTTTCTCATTTTTGTATATTTTTACCCAAACCTTCATCAACGGGAAGAGTCGATCACTGAAAAGTCAATTAATAGCCGACATCTACACCAGCGTAGAAAATTAAAACTAGGGTATATTCTGGGGCTCTCCTCGGCGAACGTAAAACTTAACTTAAAGTTCGCCTCATTAGCCGCAACCAACCAAGCCGCCATTCAAGGACTACCTCTTCGGCGACAAGATCCTACCCTACCGAATTAAGATGGAACGCTTCGACAACAATGTCTGAAGTGTTACCAGTACACGCATCTCGCCAAGGATGTCAGCACAAGGATGTTATAATTGACAAACCGGGATGCATAACACTAGAAGCTATGGACAATCTCTAAAATCTCAAACCAACTGAATCCTATGCTTTTACTAATGGTTCTGTGCAATTAGGCACTGGTAGAACAGGTTGTGCATGTGCAGTATATAAAGGGAATGAAATGATCACGTCTAGTACACAGATTGAACGACTGTGCAGGCACGACGAACCGAGCTACTGGGTAGCTATCTAGCCACAGAGTACCTTAAGCGCAATGGGGGTGGAGTGATGGTATGAGTGTTCTGCAGTCCTTAAATAACCCATCAATTTATGTTTGAAGTAACCAGTATTGAAGCAAATTGTCTACCACTCGATAGTTCCGACTGATGGACTATTACATTAATAACCCCCCCCCCCTTGTGCAGGAAACTATTTGTGGGAATAAAGGTATCTAAAATTATCGTAAGAAATAAACTATATAAATTAATAAATTTTAAATAAATCAATAAATCACTAGTCATTTCCTGCTGTGGGAAAACTATTCGGGGAAAAAAATAGTTGTGGTACTTTGATTACAATGTGTGGCTAGGCAGGCAGAAGGGTTATCAGAGGAACAAAATATTGAAGTTTTTGATTGGATAAAGTACATAAGGCGTTTACTGTTTATACCGATACAATTCATTAAACTATCAACAATTAGTCAACTTAGTGCAGACTAATGAATTTTGCTTGCCTGCACCTTTATTTTGGGTCTTATCTTCACTAACATGCAAGCCGCATTTATTTTATCACGTCTTATTTTTTAATAAGACGTGATAATTTTTTAACAGGGGGGCTCTTGCTTGCCAGTCTGTGGGGAAGACTTCTGGAGCTAGATTAATCCACCCCCCTCCCCGTTCCCTCCCATCCACGAAGTGGCAAGGAGACAAAGTGGTTGCTGGACACGGTTCTAGCAATCCCCAGAGATAGCATCCTGAAGCTGTCAGCATTGTCACTTTGTATACATAAAAATATCGGCTAACTGCCTCAAATACTGTAAAATAGTGTCCTTCCCACGACAGTAGTCCAGAATAAAGGTTGGCAACAAATGTGTACTACAAAATAGAGCACACCGGACTAAGCCTTCCTGAATCTAAACTTCCTAAGTTAAACCTTTCTTTATAACCAGGGAGCCAAAAAAGCAAATCTCATTTATTAGCCAACATTAATCCCACTATGCCTCCTGCTCGTGGTAATTGACGAGGGAGAGAAAGGGGGGGGGGGGAGGGTGCGTACTACCCGATTCACTTATTCTGCAGTTTATTTTTTATTTTTGCCACAATCCTACGACCAATATCTCATTCCCATGTCAAGCATCTACCACCTCAAGTGGTAATCTTTGCTATCACTGAACACCATCGTATTACATGTTTCGCGTTTCCCTCTCCTCCCTTGTGCACAATTTCCTCTCCCAGGAACTGCTGCACCTGAAGGCAGCATATCCGCCTACGACAGTGCTTCAGGCGTTATCAATGCACCCACTTTGCCCAGAACTGCATCAGCCGTGAGCAGATTTGCAGCATCTCTATGGAAAAACGTTACAGGAGTTGCAAAGCTACCTACCAGCGCTGCCTACTATGAGATGAAGCCCACACCGCCGTTTCTGGGACTGCACAGCTAGGAAAGCTGAAACACAGAATGAAGCCAGACAAACCACCGCCACTCCAAAACCGAAGACATTCAACATCCAGGCAGTAGCCTTCCCCGACCTCCCGACAAGGGGCCGCGCTCCACGCAACTTCTGGACGAACACCACCCGCGGAAACAGTCAATCGCAGATCCAGACAACACCGCCCAACCAGGCCAGCGAATCAGACCCGGTCGTCGCCAACATCACCCGCCTTCGATAGCACTGTTGCTATCCCTCATACATTAAGAAAAAACTGGCAGATATTTTTTAGGTATTATTTATATACACGAGTTCTGTTGGGATTGAGTACTACAGATGTTGGAGGTAGCATGTTTGGAGCAGATACTTTTATTTATGATCTTTTAAATAGTAATTCATGTACCTGATAATTGTTTTGTTGTTGGTCGAGAATAATACCATGTGGACGAAGATTGTTTCTCTTCAGCCTTCAACCATAAGAGTTGCAACGAGGATTAAACACCTCAGGCAGGGAGCCTGGGTACGAGACGAGGTGCGAGGATCAAGAGAGCAGGGCACGTCCTGTGGACGGGTGGATGCTTCGCATGCAACAGTAGAATTGTGCTACCACCGTGGCCATGGATACGCCGCTCATTTTAAAAGAGCCGTTTAACACACCAAGATCTCATTGGACCTGTGGCTCAGCCTGCTGGGAGCAAACTTTCAGTACCGGGAGATTAAGGAGGACGACAACAAGAAAGCAGTACTCTTAGTTTCACTGGGTTCGGAAGTGTATAGTGTTCTCGGAAATTTGTGTGCACCCGAGCTACTCCACACGAAGACCTATATAGACCTGATTGCCCTGCTTAAACGTCATTATGTAGCGAAACCTTCATATCACAGAAGTTTGATGTATTTCCTGAAGAGGAGGAAAATGTAGCAGGAATCCATACAGGATTTATATGCAGAATTGAAGGCTTTTGCTAACCACTACAACTTCGGAGCATAGTTTGACGACCGGGTTATGGACCAGTTCAGTAGTGGAAGATATACATTTCCCTAACCTGGTGGCAGAAAACTTTGATCTACAATCTATGACTTCATGGACAGTTCGAGATGATATTGAACCTGGAAAGTGCTTTTGGAAGCAAGACTTACTCAGGAAATTATGGTCGTACAGGGCCAGACCAGATGTAAACACTGTGGATACAATCACAGTAGTAGTAAGTGCAAGTTTAGTGCCTATATATATGCAACTTTTGTACCAAGGAGGGACACAGTGTAGGGAATATCTGAACAGGAACAGCAAGGCCTGGGAGGGGAGACGACCAGGGAATACAGGAAGAAGAGGTAGTGGTACTGTGCTCAAGGCAGTAGAGGAAGGTAAACTGTCTGAAGAAGCTGCAGGTGAGGAAAGCAGACTATATTCGGCGAAAGAAAATGCCTGTTCAGCGAAGTCACAAGTGGTAAATTTTGTAATTAATGGGAAGTTAGTTCCCTTGGAACTAGACACTGGTGCTGCAGTGTCAACATTGTCTAGAGTAACAAACTAGGTTGTTGTAGGAATTATCCAGTATGTTCTCTCTCAGACATGGGAGTTTGGGAAGTTGGAGTCACGTTGTAGTGACCTGACTCTGGGAAACAGGGCATCCCCTGGGAATTGGCGGTTGAAATACAAAATGGCTGGCGCCTTTGTCTCATAGTAACGTATAATGAATTATTTTACAAAATTCAGTAATTTAGAGAAATTAGTCTTCATTCAAATTGTATTCATACATATTCAATAGTATTTCTGTTTAAAGTATCAAGAGTATCCTAAATTGTCAGGATAATGAGTAAGTCACCATCAGTGGCGTCACTAGCGGGACTAGTCTCAGCCGCGGAACCATTTGGGCGACCTTAGGTCACAAGGGTCAAAGCTCCATATTTTTGGTATTTCTCAAAGGTCAAATAGCCATTTTGTAATCGGAAATAGCTCTTCCCCAAGGTGCCTGTGTAATTACCTTCAGTAAAAGAATCCAACCAGCTGGGTCGTTCATTACAACAGATTAGTTGGTCAACTTAAACCCTACGAGTAAACTTAGTATGCCAGGTGTAGGGATACCCATCTGGGCGACTGTGTAGAGCAGAGCAAGGGAAGAGCAGAGTGGAGAAGGCAACGGCTCGGGAAGGTGACCACTCCACCTCGTTCCGAAACCAGCACGACACCAGCTGGTCAGCTATAAGAGGTAGAGTTGCTGTAAGTTTGGTATAGGCAATTAATTCATCTCATGCCTTAAGACGGAGTGTTCAGCCAGGGAGTGCTTTGAATTAGATTTTGTTTTAGTTTTTGAATAAATCAGTAAATTGCCTTTTTACTAATTTCCATTTTATGTTTTTTATTTATTGTCCTGGACACGTGGCTCCCACGAGGCCGAGTTTCGTTGGGCCGCAGAGCCTAACGCCGATTAAGAATTCAGTATCCCTTTGATAATATTTCCACACTTAACAGATTCATCCATTCATCCCTCCTATTCCAACTAACTGGGGATCAAGCCCCAAGGTTTATTGAGAGCATAATCGATCCAGACCTCTGTTATTGCTCCCCAGAGTTAATGGTCTGGTGGTGGCAGCATAAGGAGATTCTAGTGTGCTAGGAGCCTAACTCCACGTCATAACAGCTGTAGAATTTTAGTCGGTCAAAACGGTTAAGACCCGTGGCGTGGGATTCGGCTCGAGTAGTAGCTCTGGGGTCCCTTGGTTTGAAGAGAGTTAAATCAGGATACAGGTGGAGAACAGAGTCTAGTGTCGGCAAAAGTAGGTTATAATGGAAAAGAAATTGCCCAAGATTTTTATGAAGTGGATTCACAATTCTAGCCTATGTGGTAAGGATCATGGAAAAAGTGGGAATTTTCTTGGCAAGACCCTTCAGGTGGGGGCAACTAGTGATACCCATCCTAATAATGAAGGGGTAGCAGCACCAGCAAGAGACGGAGGCACAGCAAGGGGCAACAGAGTGTAATGGAGATACAGTTAACCCTATAGGTAGTAATTCAGAAGAATGTTTCCCAGAATTAACAGGTAGGGACTCGAGAAAATCAGGAAGAGTCATACGACCGCCCGATAAACTCTACCCCTACAGGTTAAGTCTAATTAAAAGGGGGAGGAATTTTGGGATTGAGTACTATAGATGTTGGAGGTAGCATGTTTGGAGCAGCTGCTCTTGTTTATGATCTTGTAAACAGTAATTCATGTACCTGATAGTTTTTTTGTTGTTAGTAGAGAAAAAAAAACCATGTGGACAAAGATTGTTTCTCTTCAGCCTTCAACCATAAGTTCTTACATTCATGTACAGACACTAGCACGCATTGCATTTCGGGCAAGTCCTTAATTCTATGTTCCACGGAATACGACTGCCAAATCTTTCAACAAACAGGTACCCATTTTACTGTTGGGTAAACAGAGGCTACAGGCAAGGTTTGACACTTAGTAAATCTTCCCCGGCCAGAATACTGTATCAGAAAGCAGTACTAAATATTGTAGAAAATTCTTCGGCCTTCAATATCCGAGGCCATGCTCACCAGATACTACTACACCAATGGCCAGCACCCCATCTATAGACCCCGTCAAGCCTAGAGAAACGACTCCAATACCGGCAAGCACCTGCTCCCCTCCCCCCCCCCCCCCACCGATCGTGAGACCTGCAGGTCAACCAGCGCCAGGACGTGACCCAGGAAGGTCAACACCGGCCCCAGATCACTCTGGAACAATGGAAACTACAGATAATGAAACTACAACTTTGGAAGACAACTTCGTTACCGCCTACCTAGTCAACAAACCCTAGAATGAAGATCTCGCGTACCCTATGGATCACATTTGCCTGTCAGGGGGAGTGGACAGCGCTTCAGGTTAGTAGTCCTGAGGTTCTGGGTTCGATCCCCAGTGGAGGCGGAGACAAATGGGCAAAAAGCTTTTCACCCTGAAGCCCCTGTTACCTAGCAGTAAATAGGTACCCAAGAGAGAGCTGCTGTTGGCTGCTTCCTTGGCGTGTGTAACAATAAAGAGGCCTGGCCGAGGACTAGGCCGCGGGGTCGCTAAGCCCTGAAATCATGATAACCAAGATATACCCACGAGGGATAAGACGACATCCCATCCGGAAGGAAGTATTACCATAAACGTCGACGCAGAATCATTTAAACAAGGGATACATGCGTGAACTGCAGACCTCTCAGATTCTTACTCCACAACCCAAGTCACCCAGCCTTGCCAATGACATGTGATAGCCTATGTCATGTTCATAGCAAATGGCACCATCCGTTTGTATGGGCTGCGTTTCATACGCCACTTAGGTAAACAGAGCATACAGGACACCCGCCAAGCTTGGACTCTGCTAGTCATGTATCATTATAAATATTGAAGTCTGTGATTGATGAAGATTAAGCCACCCAAAAGATGGCACGGACATGAATAGCCCGTAAGTGGTGGCCCTTTGGAGCCATTACCAGTATCAATAGCTGATACTGGAGATCTGTGGAGGTGCGACTGCACCCTCCAGAGAGGTCGTGACCTCTGGGTTTGAAGTCAGTAACGAAGCAATGGATTTATATGAAACCTACAACCAAGACTTCCCAAGCAACAAAACCACAGCCCACACTATAACCGAGAAACACGGAGACGGCAGCAAGACTAACCAGCGTCGTCTACATCGACCTACAAGTTGTGGCGGCCGGCTAGCAACTACCTACTCGGTCCACCAAGCAACCCAAGCAAAAAGTCCAAGTTGTATCAAGACCTACACCAGCAGTCTGCCAAACCAGAATCAACTGAGGGCAGCCGCCTTCACCGTCCCCTCTTTATAGGTATGGTGACCTAATTTTGCCACTTTGTAATTATATATATATATATATATATATATATATATATATATATATATATATATATATATATATATATATATATATATATATATATATATATATATATATGCGAACAAGCCTGTATGGTCCCCAGGACAATATGCAACTGAAAACTCACACCCCAGAAATGACTCGAACCCATACTCCCAGGAGCAATGCAACTGGTATGTACAAGAAGCCTTAATCCACTTGACCATCACGACCGGACATAATGAGGTGATAGCCGAGGCTATTTGAACCACCCCACCGCTGGCACTCAGATAGTAATCTTGGGCATAGCATTTTAACAAATCACCTCATTCTTTGGGGCACACGTGAGGAACACAAATGCGAACAAGCCTGAATGGTCCCCAGGACAATATGCAACTGAAAACTCACACCCCAGAAGTGACTCGAACCCATACTCCCAGGAGCAACGCAACTGGTATGTACAAGACGCCTTAATCCACTTGACCATCACGACCGGACATAATGAGGTGATAGCCGAGGCTATTTGAACCACCCCACCACCGGCACTCGGATAGTAATCTTGGGCATAGCATTTTACCAAATCACCTCATTCTTTGGGGCACACGTGAGGAACACAAATGCGAACAAGCCTGAATGGTCCCCATTCAGGCTTGAATGACCATTCTGAATGGTCGTGATGGTCAAGTGGATTAAGGCGTCTTGTACATAAGGCGTCTTTGGTCACCACTTGGTCCGGGAGACATCTCCCGTCACGCAGGGTGCAGTTGCGCCTCCACAGATCTCCAGTATCATCTTTTGATACTGGTAATGGCTCGAAAGGGCCACCACTTACGGGCTATTCATGCCCGTGCCACCTCTTGGGTGGCTTAATCTTCATCAATCAAATCAATCTCCTCATCACAATCGACTTGAGAATGGTCCAGGACGGACCGAAACGTCGTCGTCCCTTCAATTTCTAGTGTGTGGTCTGGTCAACATACTTCAGCCACGTTATTGTGACTCATCGCCTGCTTCTGAGACATAGTCCATGCTCACGGCTTTTGAAGAAATCTAGGCAAAATATTCCCCCCCTCCCTGGCAAAACCTCCCCGGGCCCCTTGACCAATAGGAATTTTATTTTACAAATTTCTAAAAAAAGTATACATTGTAAATCGTGAACCCAGGATGAACCGATATTTGATGAACTTCGTACATGTTAAACTTTTGTTTTTAATTAAATATACTTTGTTACATGCAGTTTGAAAGTTTCATCCTCACAACGACTGCACGCGCTTATTATCCTTATTCTAAAGGCCCGCTCGATCCCAGAGAGAGTACGGCCAAAGCCGTCAGTCTTGAACATTAAAGAACTTACTCTAGCAGCAAGTTCCACGAAGACGGGATCTAACATGGAGAGGAAACTCCAATACTCATTAGAGTATGATCATTCACACTGTAAAAGGCACTAAACTAACCTGTTGTCCATGGTGTGCCGGCTATCACCACCCCAAGTAAATTCCTTGCCTGTTTGTGCATCCTGGAGATAATTCTGTACAGCCCAGGTGAAATCTTATGTTGCAGATGCAACACTTGACGCCTACAATACGTCTTCCCAGTACACCCGAACACTCGCCACACCTCTCCATTGTCTGATGTATTGCATTTGTGCTTCACTGTATGGATCACTTATTGATGTCAGTCATATTACTCTTTATAAAATTATACGTATATTTGTACACCTCGCTTCCTTGACACACTCGTTACTGCGTCCGTCCCCTGTAGTGCGAGACTGCACACTGAGAGCCAGCTGCTTCCCTCCCTGACTGTATACACACTTGTCCACCAATCACCAGAATTCAAATTATTCCACCAGCCAATAGCAACTTGCCATATCAACCGCCAGCGAATCAGATTTCAGTTCATACCCAGTCCAAATTACAGACGTCGTCTTCCAACAATAACAAACACTCAATAGCGTAGGACTGTTGTTTCAGCAGTTATCATTTTCCATTAAAAAAAATACTTTTTACTCACGAAAGTATTTTAAAAATCTTATGTCACTATGCATGTATTTGCAATTGTAAATGAACATAATACATACACTATGTATGTATTTTAAACAACCCGTTCTCGCAAATTCGTAAAGTCAATATTGACTTATTAACTACGTGCATAGGTGATATACTAAACATAATAGATACCCTTAAAAAGATTCATAGAAAACACCGACCTTATCTAACCTTGTTAGTATCTTAAGATAAGCATCTTATTGCTTCGTAATTACAATTATTACTTAAACTATACCTATTATAGGTTAGGTAATAATTGTAATTACGAAGCAATAAGATGCTTATCTTAAGATACTAACAAGGTTAGGTAAGGTCGGTGTTTTCTATGAATCTTTTTAAGGGTATCTATTATGTTAAGTATGTCACCTATGCACATATTTAATAAGTCAATATTGACTTATTAAATTTGCGAGAACGGGTTGATTTTAAAACTGCAAGTGAGCATCATACATTAGTAGGCTCAGCAGCGAGTATCGGCGTTGCTATTGTAACTATGTTTTGTTTAGAATAATATACGAAAGTTTTGTTCTTCAATAATTATGTATACCCCATACTGATCTTGTGGACGGTATTGGACCCCATACCCACTCTGTAGATAGCATTGAACCCCATACCCACTCTGTGGACAGAATTGGACCCCCATATCCACTCTGTAGACAGCATTGACCCCCATACCCACTCTGTAGACAGCATTGGACCCCATACCCACTCTGTAGACAGCATTGAACCCCATACCCACTCTGTAGACAGCATTGGACCCCATACCCACTCTGTAGACAGCATTGGGTCCCATACCCACTCTGTAGACAGCATTGGACCCCATACCCACTCTGTAGACAGCATTGAACCCCATATCCACTCTGTGGACAGAATTGGACCCCATAGGCGGTAGTGGAATGGTTACTGCCACACTTACTATCTACAGTTAGCAAACTGTGAATATTGGGCTAAAATTCCTCCTAGTGGATCATTGTGAATGAAATATTTGCACAGTTGCTGTAAATTTGTTTTAAATCTGTTTCTAAATTCACGTATTTTTTCGCACTCCATGACATAGTGATGGAGAGTGTGTGAATATTTTGCATGATTTGATAAAATGCTATGCCCAAGATAACCATCCGAGTGCCGGCGGGGAAGTGGTTCAAATAGCTTCGGCTATCACTTCCTTATGTCCGGTTGTGATGGTCAAGCGGATTAAGGCGTCCTGTAGATACCAGTTGCGTTGCTCCTGGCAGTATGGGTTCGAGTCACTTCTGGGGTGTGAGTTTTCAGTCATATATATATATATATATATATATATATATATATATATATATATATATATATATATATATATATATATATATATATATATATATATATATATATATATATATATATATAGATATATATATGTCGTACCTAATAGCCAGAACGCACTTCTCAGCCTACTATTCAAGGCCCGATTTGCCTAATAAGCCAAGTTTTCATGAATTAATGTTTTTTCGTCTACCTAACCTACCTAACCTAACCTAACCTAGCTTTTTTTGGCTACCTAACCTAACCTTACCTATAAATATAGGTTAGGTTAGGTTAGGTAGGGTTGGTTAGGTTCGGTCATATATCTACGTTAATTTTAACTCCAATAAAAAAAAATTGACCTCATACATAGAGAAAAGGGTTGCTTTATCATTTCCTAAGAAAAAAATTATAGTAAATATATTAATTCAGGAAAACTTGGCTTATTAGGCAAATCGGGCCTTGAATAGTAGGCTGAGAAGTGAGTTCTGGCTTCTAGGTA
Source organism: Procambarus clarkii (assembly GCF_040958095.1). Lineage (NCBI taxonomy): Eukaryota > Metazoa > Arthropoda > Malacostraca > Decapoda > Cambaridae > Procambarus > Procambarus clarkii. The sequence goes on from NC_091160.1 coordinate 3,714,579, forward strand.
CGACATATATATATATATATATATATATACTTATTTATACTTATATATATATATATATATATATATATATATATATATATATATATATATATATATATATATATATATATATATATATATATATATATATATATATATATATATATATATATATATATATATATATATATATATATATATATATATATATAAGTTTTCATGAATTAATATATTTTCTCTAATTTTTTTCTTATGAAATGATAAATCTACCCATTTCATTATGTATGAGGTCAATTTTTTTTTATTAGAGTTAAAATTAACGTAGATATATGACTGAACCTAACCAACCCTACCTAACCTAACCTAACCTATCTTTATACGTTAGGTTAAGTTAGGTAGCCGAAAAAGTTATGTTAGGTAAGGTTAGGTAGGTTAGGTAGTCGAAAAACAATTAATTCAGGAAAACTTGGCCTATTAGACAAATTGGGCCTTGCATAGTAGGCTGAGAAGTGCGTTCTGGCTACTAGGTACGACATATATATATATATATATATATATATATATATATATATATATATATATATATATATATATATATATATATATATATATATATATATAAATATATATATATATATATATGTATATATATATATATATATATATATATATATATATATATATATATATATATATATATATATATGTCGTACCTAGTAGCCAGAACGCACTTCTCAGCCTACTATGTGTTACGGTGCCCTCTCCTATCTCTTTCGTTTGCCTGCTTTAAGAGTTATATCAGCTCTCCCTACTGATTCTCTGAGGTTCAGGGAGTCTATTGACATATGTGGCGACCAGACCGGCTGCCGGGTAAAGGAAGGAAGTTACATTATAAGTTGTAAATAAGGGGAAATTGGCGCCCTGATATAAAATGAAAGAGTATCCCCTAATGCAGATATGACCTTTTGGAAGGGACACTAGCCGATCGCGGATTGGCCTACTTAGGTCGCGGGCGACCAATCAGGGCCCGCCATGACGTCACCGAGTGCCCCGGGCGGCGCCAACGTCAGAGTTGACCTGACTGTGGAGGTGAGAGCACGCGCCTCGGTCAGCTCTCGAGGATTTGAGGCTCTACAAGCCTTATTCAGTGGATTAAACTAGCCATCGCAGCGCACCATAAGTTATTGGAGACCCTGCGCTTCTGGGAAGCAAAAAGGAACCAAGTTCATTGAGCAAAGGAGTGCCAAACTTGGAAAATAGTCGGGGACGACGCTAGGCGCCGCTGGACGTTGAAGTCTGGTAGGTGCGGCGGGCAGGCCTAGCTGTGACCGGGTCACATCCACTGAGGGTCTTGGAAGGACGACACCGTGCCTAGGACAAGGAGCAACGCCTTGTGGAAGGGGCGAGTGTGGGAAAAATAGTGATTAGCTCAGCGCCCATCGATGAACCAGGATTGGGGCAGCTGAATCTCAGGGATTGGAACGGCGACGACGCGAAGGCTCCACGACACCTGAGGACCTGTGGAACGTTCCTGGATCGTCGAGGATCGACTCAGGAAGCGTGGGAACCTCACACCATCGAGGGACAGGCGTCGTGAGCCAGGAATGTAAGGTAGATAATTTTCCCTCCCATTACCCCTTGTGTGAGTAGGCTAGTTAGGCCACAATAGTTACTTATGTATGTGGCAACAGGGCATTAATGCTTTAGTAGTAGAATAGGCTGCAAGGCAGCTTGTGTCCAGGACTGTCAGAGAGGACAGTGTGTATTGATGGCAGGACAGTGAAGAAGAGGCGCCGCCGTGGTGAAGAGGCCCTCCTGTGAGACAGTGTGGGACCCCTGTCTTTCTGCCCAGTTGAAGGAGTGTTGGAGGTCGTGGAAGAAGAGGCTGACGATCTCCAGACTTATTTTCCTTATTTCCATATTCATGTATTACTTGTGATTGTGTGCGTGTTCATGTAATTTGCATCAGTAAATTCACACTTTTATCATTGTGTTTGAGTGTGCCTCCATTTATAATATTTCTCTATGAACATACACGAAGGTTATCACAGTACCACCTAGGGAACACAACGTTCTCTATAGAAGTTCTTATTGCCTGGTGAGTGGCAAAGACAGCACAGACTTACATAAAAGTGTACCCTTAGCCATCTGATCAGTACCAGTGCCTGAATGGTGGCAACTATTAACGTAGTGGCTATAGAGAGGTAAAGCCACACAGACCTTCCTGGGAGAGTACCCTGGGCCAACAGTCTAGTAGCAGATCTATGGGAGTAGCAATCTTCTGGCTACAAACAATATATAATACACCCACTGAACTGCATTGCTGGGGTGCAGATATAATAACCCAGCTGGCGACCTTGTTAGGAAGAAGATAGAGAAGGCAGGCAAGAAAGGAGTTCCTGCAACCTTTTTGTCTGGCAGGCAAGACTCAGGGAGGTTATTATTATAAGGTAAGCCTGAGTCTTCCTTCACTCCTCCACGGGTCTAGGCCGGAACTGTTAACAGCAGTTTCCCCGTGTTTGACTGAAGGGCTTCCAGGGTGAATCAGAGGCACCCCCCCCTTTTGTGGTGGAAGCAAAGACCTGCGGAGGTGGGCATTGTTGGTCCTCTCCTGTGTGACCAAGGAGACTCCGGTAAATCCCGGGAGTCGGAGGGGCTGAGTATTCGGCCTTTTGAGCCCCTAGCAGCTGAGTGCTAGCAGAGCCCCGGCCCACCCACCTCCACGTGACAGAGAACTGGCGACCTTGCCAGGATTCGAACCCCGGTAGCCAAGAACTGGGAACTTCGCCAGGAAGCGTGGATCAAGCTACAGTGTGGCCCAAATTTCAAGACAAGGTTGCCAGGGTACTAATACAGTGTGGCCAGTGAATTCAGTGGTACTGTTACTCAACCAGCTAAGGGACTGAAACGGTGAAATTAGTGCCTACTAACTTGTCTGTGCTGTCGTGTATGCTTGATGATATAGAGATGGAGGAAGACAAAGTAAAGAAATTTATTGACACAAGGGACGAGAGAATTTTGGAAGAGTGTACCAAGGTCCAGCTCCAACAAGTGGCAAACCACTTTGGGATCAGGTTGAGGACGACTAAGGTAGTGGAGCGAAGGATAGAGATCATGGCACAGCTCACAGCTCGAGAGGAGGCGACGGGAGAGGAGCCATCTCAAGAGGAGCCGTCCCGAGGAGAGCCGTCGCAAGGTGAACCGTCCCGACTAGGGCAACCCCAAGCGCCTACCAGTGTGGAGAGAATTCACAGTGAACATGGGAGCAAGGGAAGGTCCAGCTGTAGTAAGAGGAGCCTGCAACTGGAAATAATGAAGATGCAACTGGAAACCCAGCTGCGACGAGAGGAGAGAGCTTACCTACGTTCGAACCACAAGAAGCTGAGGCGTTCTTCAAACACTTTGAATGGATAGCAACTCTGAAGGAGTGGCCGGAAGATGATTGGGCTGATCTGGTCCAGGGCAGGTTGACTGGTGAGGCCCGGAAAGCCTATAACATGCTGGACCTAGAGGAGTGTACTAGTTACGACGCGATTAAGAATGCGGTTCTCCACTCATTCCGGCTGACTCCGGAGATGTACCGGAAGCGGTTCAGAGAGTGTACAAGAGCGTCGGGAAAGACTTACGCCGAGACCGCCAGGGATATGGAACGGAAATTCCTACGATGGTTGAAGGCGGAGGAAGCGGAGTCGGTGGATGATATCAAACGACTGATAGTGATGGAGAAGTTTATGTCAGTGTTCCATTCTGAGTTGCGAGTAAGGTTGAGAGAAGCAGGTATTAAGGACTTGAAGGCTGCAGCGGACCGAGCCGACATGCTTGAGGAGGCACTACATATCAGGAGGGAGGGGCCGCCCAGACACTCGCCTTACCCCAGGTCGAGAGGGAACCTTAGGAGTTCAGGAGGAGCGAGGATGGGTGGGAACTCTCCCAAGAGTAGTGTACCCAATGAGGTAACCCAGTTCAAGAGCTCAAGGGACGCGGGGAGGAAGCCCCAACCTGTGAGCAGTTGACCTAGCTCGGGAGCGAGTGCTGCTGCCCGGGAACCGACGACAGAGAGTCCTAGGAGGACTCAGGGAACCTCTACCATTGGTGCTACCAGGAGGACTGGTAGAGGATCGCCTAGGAGAGGCGGTCGGTGTTACAACTGTGGGAGACGAGGACACCTTGCAAGGGAGTGCGGTCGCCCCAGGCACGGTGGAAACGTGGCTTTCGCGAGGATGGAAAGCGGAGAAACCAACGATTATTCAGGTGATATGCCGGTGATGAGGGAGAAGAGGATCCACCTCTTTGTGTGTGAGGGGACGGTGAAGATAAGGGAAGCTGATCCTGTGCCAGCGAGAATGCTGAGGGACACTGGGTCCGACTTCACCCTTGTTAGTGAATCCCTCTTCCCCGAGGACTATAGAAGTTCCAGTACAGGGGAGGCCCTGATAAGGACGTTGGGGGGACAAGTGCGGATGCCCCTCCATAGGGTGACTCTTAATTCAGACTATGGTTGTCAGACTCTCTTGGCAGGGGTCTGTGCTTTGCTGCCGAGGATGGATGTTCAAGTGATCCTAGGAAATGACTCCTGTGGGGGATGTGTTCTCCCGAATTTGATTAAGGGTGAGGAGTGTGTAGAGTCCTATCGACAGAGCAGCAAGACGGGCGCCAGTAGTGGCGAAGTGGAAATTGCGAGAGTGGCATTTCCGGTATGCGCAGTGACGTCAGGACGAGACGTCAATGAAGGTGATGTGAGCGGATCCAGTCACGCCGAAGAGAACATGCCGGGTGACCTGGGGCTCGATCATTTGTTCCGAGAGGAGGCCAGACGACAAGCGACAGGTGAGGAAGCGTCGGATACGAGTGTCCAAGTTACTCTCACCAGTCCTCTAGGTATTGACCGCACCCGTCTAGGTGAGCTGCAAAAGGAAGAGTTTCCTGAGTTGGTACGGGATGCGGAAGGAGGTCTCGCTGGACCCAAGTCACCGACTCATTTCTTCGTGGAGAAGGGAGTGCTAATGAGGCAGTGGAGGCCGGTTAGGGAAGAAGCGGGCGATGATATGCTGAGAGTGAGGCATCAGGTGGTGGTGCCAGCTCAATACAGATGCGCGGTGCTAAAGCTTGCACACACAGTGGATCCCGCGGGTCACTTGGGAGTAACCAAGACCTTAGGCAGGCTTCGGGAACATTTTTATTGGCCGGGCATGGACGCGGATGTAAGAAGAATTTGCAAGACGTGTTTCCCGTGCCAGAGAGCGGGGAAGAACGTCCTTTGCCATCCCGAAAGCACCTTTAGTTCCAGTTCCAGCATTTGGCCAGGCGTTTGAGCGCCTAATAATCGACGTCGTGGGACCATTACCTAAGACAAGAAAGGGGAACAATTACTTATTGACTATCATGTGTGCTTCGACGAGATTTCCAGAGGCAATTCCAGTGCGGAAGGTGACATCGAAATGCGTCATGGGACACCTTCAGCGGTTTTTTGCTTGGGTAGGTGTGCCCAAGGAGATCCAGTCCGACTGTGGAAGTGTGTTCCAGTCGAGGTGGTTTAGGCAGGCTATTGCGAGCTGGGGAATAGCCCAACTACGATCGTCTCCTTATAGACCTCAATCGCAGGGAGCGATTGAGAGGTCCCATTCAACTCTGAAGACCATCTTAAGAGTGTATTGTGCTGAACAGGGAGCGGAATGGGATGAGGCTGTCTGTCCAGCCCTGTTCGCGATCCGAGATGCTATAGTTGAATCTCTGGGATTCTCTCCATTCCAGCTAGTGTTTGGGCACGAAGTAAGGAGCCCGTTGTTGATGCTGAAGGAGCGGAAGACGGCGGAGAAGACATTAGTGACAGTGGAAGAGTATGTGCGAAAATTCCATGAACGATTGAAAACGGCGAAGGAGCTGGCTGCTGATCACTTGAAGACAGCGCTAGAGAAGATGTCGATCTGGTACGACAAGAAGGCTGTCCCAAGGGAGTTCGAGGCAGGAGCCAGAGTGATGATGTTGCTACCTGGGAGGGGTAGAGTGACAGAATCACGCTTTGGTGGTCCATACTCGGTTGTTCGGCGTGTGGGTCCTGTAAGTTATGAGATCAGCAAGCCGAATCGCCCTAACAAGACACAGGTGTGTCATATCAGTCGTTTAAAGCCATACTTCCCAGAGGAGCAAGAGAGTGCGGGAGTGAAGGGAGCAACACAGTCGCGAGAAGGGAAATTGGTTCTGTGTATGGAGATGGACCAAGTGTTGCCAGCGGAGGAGAGAAAGTGGGCCCGTGCCGATGGTACGCGCCTGTCGAATACAGAGAGTTTGACACACCTAGAAGACAGGCTGCGTCATCTGGATAAAGAGAAAAGGAGAGAACTAGTGACCCTGATAAGAAGGAACAAGTCGCTTTTCACGGATGTGCCCCGACGGCACAAGAGTGTGGTGCACGAGGTGGACGTGTGCGGAGGAAAGCCAATCAAGCAGAGTGCTTATCGGGTGAGTCCCGAGAAGAGGAAGATCATGCGACAGGAGGTGGAATATCTGCTAGCGAATGATCTCGCTGAGCCCAGCAACGGTGAGTGCAGCTCGCCCTGTGTGCTGGTCAAGATGAGTGACGGATCATATCGTTTTTGCACTGACGATATGACGATATGACACTGACGAATACTCCAAGTTGCGTTGCTCCTGGGAGTATGGGTTCGAGTCACTTCTGGGGTGTGAGTTTTCAGTTGCATATTGTCCTGGGGACCATTCAGGCTTGTTCGCATTTGTGTTCCTCACGTGTGCCCCAAAGAATGAGGTGATTTGGTAAAATGCTATGCCCAAGATTACTATACGAGTGCCGGCGGTGGGGTGGTTCAAATAGCCTCGGCTATCACCTCATTATGTCCGGTCGTGATGGTCAAGTGGATTAAGGCGTCTTGTACATACCAGTTGCGTTGCTCCTGGGAGTATGGGTTCGAGTCACTTCTGGGGTGTGAGTTTTCAGTTGCATATTGTCCTGGGGACCATTCAGGCTTGTTCGCATTTGTGTTCCTCACGTGTGCCCCAAAGAATGAGGTGATTTGGTAAAATGCTATGCCCAAGATTACTATCCGAGTGCCGGCGGTGGGGTGGTTCAAATAGCCTCGGCTATCACCTCATTATGTCCGGTCATGATGGTCAAGTGGATTAAGGCATCTTGTACATACCAGTTGCGTTGCTCCTGGGAGTATGGGTTCGAGTCCCTTCTGGGGTGTGAGTTTTCAGTTGCATATATTGTCCTGGGGACCATTCAGGCTTGTTCGCATTTGTGTTCCTCACGTGTGCCCCAAAGAATGAGGTGATTTGGTAAAATGCTATGCCCAAGATTACTATCCGAGTGCCGGCGGTGGGGTGGTTCAAATAGCCTCGGCTATCACCTCATTATGTCCGGTCGTGATGGTCAAGTGGATTAAGGCGTCTTGTACATACCAGTTGCGTTGCTCCTGGGAGTATGGGTTCGAGTCACTTCTGGGGTGTGAGTTTTCAGTTGCATATTGTCCTGGGGACCATTCAGGCTTGTTCGCATTTGTGTTCCTCACGTGTGCCCCAAAGAATGAGGTGATTCGGTAAAATGCTATGCCCAAGATTACTATCCGAGTGCCGGCGGTGGGGTGGTTCAAATAGCCTCGGCTATCACCTCATTATGTCCGGTCGTGATGGTCAAGTGGATTAAGGCGTCTTGTACATACCAGTTGCCTTGCTCCTGGGAGTATGGGTTCGAGTCACTTCTGGGGTGTGAGTTTTCAGTTGCATATTGTCCTGGGGACCATTCAGGCTTGTTCGCATTTGTGTTCCTCACGTGTGCCCCAAAGAATGAGGTGATTTGGTAAAATGCTATGCCCAAGATTACTATCCGAGTGCCGGCGGTAAGTTGGTTCAAATAGCCTCGGCTATCACCTCATTATGTCCGGTCGTGATGGTCAAGTGGATTAAGGCGTCTTGTACATACCAGTTGCGTTGCTCCTGGGAGTATGGGTTCGAGTCACTTCTGGGGTGTGAGTTTTCAGTTGCATATTGTCCTGGGGACCATTCAGGCTTGTTCGCATTTGTGTTCCTCACGTGTGCCCCAAAGAATGAGGTGATTCGGTAAAATGCTATGCCCAAGATTACTATCCGAGTGCCGGCGGTGGGGTGGTTCAAATAGCCTCGGCTATCACCTCATTATGTCCGGTCGTGATGGTCAAGTGGATTAAGGCGTCTTGTACATACCAGTTGCGTTGCTCCTGGGAGTATGGGTTCGAGTCACTTCTGGGGTGTGAGTTTTCAGTTGCATATTGTCCTGGGGACCATTCAGGCTTGTTCGCATTTGTGTTCCTCACGTGTGCCCCAAAGAATGAGGTGATTTGGTAAAATGCTATGCCCAAGATTACTATCCGAGTGCCGGCGGTAAGTTGGTTCAAATAGCCTCGGCTATCACCTCATTATGTCCGGTCGTGATGGTCAAGTGGATTAAGGCGTCTTGTACATACCAGTTGCGTTGCTCCTGGGAGTATGGGTTCGAGTCACTTCTAGGGTGTGAGTTTTCAGTTGCATATTGTCCAGGGGACCATTCAGGATTGTTCGCATTTGTGTTCCTCATGTGTGCCCCAAAGAATGAGGTGATTTGGTAAAATGCTATGCCCATGATTACTATCCGAGTGCCGGCGGTGGGGTGGTTCAAATAGGCTCGGCTATCACCTCATTATGTCCGGTGGTGATGGTCAAGTGGATTAAGGCGTCTTGTACATACCAGTTGCGTTGCTCCTGGGAGTATGGGTTCGAGTCACTTCTGGGGTGTGAGTTTTCAGTTGCATATTGTCCTGGGGACCATTCAGGCTTGTTCGCATTTGTATTCCTCACGTGTGCCCCAAAGAATGAGGTGATTTGGTAAAATGCTATGCCCAAGATTACTATCCGAGTGCCGGCGGTGGGGTGGTTCAAATAGCCTCGGCTATCACCTCATTATGTCCGGTCGTGATGGTCAAGTGGGTTAAGGCGTCTTGTACATACCAGTTGCGTTGCTCCTGGGAGTATGGGTACGAGTCACTTCTGGGGTGTGAGTTTTCAGTTTCATATTGTCCTGGGGACCATTCTTGCTTGTTCACATTTGTGTTCCTCACGTGTGCCCCAAAGAATGAGGTGATTTGGTAAAATGCTATGCCCAAGATTACTATCCGAGTGCTGGCGGTGGGGTGGTTTAAATAGCCTCGGCTATCACCTCATTATGTCCGGTCGTGATGGTCAAGTGGATTATGGCGTCTTGTACATACCAGTTGCGTTGCTCCTGGGAGTATGGGTTCGAGTCACTTCTGGGGTGTGAGTTTTCAGTTGCATATTGTCCTGGGGACCATTCAGGCTTGTTCGCATTTGTGTTCCTCACGTGTGCCCCAAAGAATGAGGTGATTTGGTAAAATGCTATGCCCAAGATTACTATAAGAGTGCCGGCGGTGGGGTGGTTCAAATAGCCTCGGCTATCACCTCATTATGTCCGGTCGTGATGGTCAAGTGGATTAATGCGTCTTGTACATACCAGTTGCGTTGCTCCTGGGAGTATGGGTTCGAGTCACTTCTGGGGTGTGAGTTTTCAGTTACATATTGTCCTGGAGGACCATTCAGGCTTGTTCGCATTTGTGTTCCTCACATGTGCCCCAAAGAATGAGGTGATTTGGTAAAATGCTATGCCCAAGATTACTATCCGAGTGCCGGCGGTGGGGTGGTTCAAATAGCCTCGGCTAATACCTCATTATGTCCGGTCGTGATGGTCAAGTGGATTAAGGCGTCTTGTACATACCAGTTGCGTTGCTCCAGGGAGTATGGGTTCGAGTCACTTCTGGGGTGTGAGTTTTCAGTTGCATATTGTCCTGGGGACCATTCAGGCTTGTTCGCATTTGTGTTCCTTACATGTGCCCCAAAGAATGAGGTGATTTGGTAAAATGCTATGCCCAAGATTACTATCCGAGTGCCGGCGGTGGGGTGGTTCAAATAGCCTCGGCTATCACCTCATTATGTCCATTCGTGAAGGTCAAGTGGATTAAGGCGTCTTGTACATACCAGTTGTGTTGCTCCTGGGAGTATAGGTTCGAGTCACTTCTGGGGTGTGAGTTTTCAGTTGCATATTGTCCTAGGGACCATTCAGGCTTGTTCGCATTTGTGTTCCTCACGTGTGCCCCAAAGAATGAGGTGATTTGGTAAAATGCTATGCCCAAGATTACTATCCGAGTGCCGGCGGTGGGGTGGTTCAAATAGCCTCGGCTATCACCTCATTATGTCCGGTCGTGATGGTCAAGTGGATTAAGGCGTCTTGTACATACCAGTTGCGTTGCTCCTGGGAGTATGGGTTCGAGTCACTTCTGGGGTGTGAGTTTTCAGTTGCATATTGTCCTGGGGACCATTCAGGCTTGTTCGCATTTGTGTTCCTCACGTGTGCCCCAAAGAATGAGGTGATTTGGTAAAATGCTATGCCCAAGATTACTATCCGAGTGCCGGCGGTGAGGAGGTTCAAATAGCCTCAGCTATCACCTCATTATGTCCGGTTGTGATGGTCAAGTGGATTAAGGCGTCTTGTACATACCAGTTGCGTTGCTCCTGGGAGTATGGGTTCGAGTCACTTCTGGGGTGTGAGTTTTCAGTTGCATATTGTCCTGGGGACCATTCAGGCTTGTTCGCATTTGTGTTCCTCACGTGTGCCCCAAAGAATGAGGTGATTTGGTAAAATGCTCTGCCCAAGATTACTATCTGAGTGCCGGCGGTGGGTTGGTTCAAATAGCCTTAGCAATCACCTCATTATGTCCGGTCGTGATGGTCAAGTGGATTAAGGCGTCTTGTACATACCAGTTGCGTTGCTCCTGGGAGTATGGGTTCGAGTCACTTCTGGGGTGTGAGTTTTCAGTTGCATATTGTCCTGGGGACCATTCAGGCTTGTTCACATTTGTGTTCCTCACGTGTGCACCAAAGAATGAGGGGATTTGGTAAAATGCTATGCCCAAGATTACTATCCGAGTGCCGGCGGTGGGGTGGTTCAAATAGCCTCGGCTATCACCTCATTATGTCCGGTCGTGATGGTCAAGTGGATTAAGGCGTCTTGTACATACCAGTTGCGTTGCTCCTGGGAGTATGGGTTCGAGTCACTTCTGGGGTGTGAGTTTTCAGTTGCATATTGTCCTGGGGACCATTCAGGCTTGTTCGCATTTGTGTTCCTCACGTGTGCCCCAAAGAATGAGGTGATTTGGTAAAATGATATGCCCAAGATTACTATCCGAGTGCCGGCGGTGGAGTGGTTCAAATAGCCTCGGCTATCACCTCATTATGTCCGGTCGTGATGGTCAAGTGGATTAAGGCGTCTTGTACATACCAGTTGCGTTGCTCCTGGGAGTATGGGTTCGAGTCACTTCTGGGGTGTGAGTTTTCAGTTGCATATTGTCCTGGGGACCATTTAGGCTTGTTCGCATTTGTGTTCCTCACGTGTGCCCCAAAGAATGAGGTGATTTGGTAAAATGCTATGCCCAAGATTACAATCCGAGTGCCGGCGGTGGGGTGGTTCAAATAGCCTCGGCTATCACCTCATTATGTCCGGTCGAGATGGTCAAGTGGATTAAGGTATCTTGTACATACCAGTTGCGTTGCTCCTAGGAGTATGGGTTCGAGTCACTTCTGGGGTGTGAGTTTTCAGTTGCATATTGTCCTGGGGACCATTCAGGCTTGTTTGCATTTGTGTTCCTCACGTGTGCCCCAAAGAATGAAGTAATTTGGTAAAATGCTATGCCCAAGATTAGTCTCCGAGTGCCAGCGGTGGGGTGGTTCAAATAGCCTCGGCTATCACCTCATTATGTCCGGTCGTGATGGTCGTGTGGATTAAGGCGTCTTGTACATACCAGTTGCGTTGCTCCTGGGAGTATGGGTTCGAGTCACTTCTGGGGTGTGAGTTTTCAGTTGCATATTGTCCTGGGGACCATTCAGGCTTGTTCGCATTTGTGTTCCTCACGTGTGCCCCAAAGAATGAGGTGATTTGGTAAAATGCTATGCCCAAGATTACTATCCGAGTGCCGGCGGTGGGGTGGTTCAAATAGCCTCGGCTATCACCTCATTATGTCCGGTCGTGATGGTCAAGTGGATTAAGGTGTCTTGTACATACCAGTTGCGTTGCTCCTGGGAGTATGGGTTCGAGTCACTTCTGGGGTGTGAGTTTTCAGTTGCATATTGTCCTGGGGACCATTTAGGCTTGTTCGCATTTGTGTTCCTCACGTGTGCCCCAAAGAATGAGGTGATTTGGTAAAATGCTATGCCCAAGATTACTATCCGAGTGCCGGCGGTGGGGTGGTTCAAATAGCCTCGGCTATCACCTCATTATGTCCGGTCGAGATGGTCAAGTGGATTAAGGCGTCTTGTACATACCAGTTGCGTTGCTCCTAGGAGTATGGGTTCGAGTCACTTCTGGGGTGTGAGTTTTCAGTTGCATATTGTCCTGGTGACCATTCAGGCTTGTTTGCATTTGTGTTCCTCACGTGTGCCCCAAAGAATGAAGTTATTTGGTAAAATGCTATGCCCAAGATTACTATCCGAGTGCCAGCGGTGGGGTGGTTCAAATAGCCTCGGCTATCACCTCATTATGTCCGGTCGTGATGGTCATGTGGATTAAGGCGTCTTGTACATACCAGTTGCGTTGCTCCTGGGAGTATGGGTTCGAGTCACTTCTGGGGTGTGAGTTTTCAGTTGCATATTGTCCTGGGGACCATTCAGGCTTGTTCACATTTGTGTTCCTCACGTGTGCCCCAAAGAATGAGGTGATTTGGTAAAATGCTATGCCCAAGATTACTATCCGAGTGCCGGCGGTGGGGTGGTTCAAATAGCCTCGGCTATCACCTCATTATGTCTGGTCGTGATGGTCAAGTGGATTATGGCGTCTTGTACATACCAGTTGCGTTGCTCCTGGGAGTATGGGTTCGAGTCACTTCTGGGGTGTGAGTTTTCAGATGCATATTGTCCTGGGGACCATTCAGGCTTGTTCGCATTTGTGTTCCTCACGTGTGCCCCAAAGAATGAGGTGATTTGGTAAAATGCTATGCCCAAGATTACTATCCGAGTGCCGGCGGTGGGGTGGTTCAAATAGCCTCGGCTATCACCTCATTATGTCCGGTCGTGATGGTCAAGTGGATTAAGGTGTCTTGTACATACCAGTTGCGTTGCTCCTGGGAGTATGGGTTCGAGTCACTTCTGGGGTGTGAGTTTTCAGTTACATATTGTCCTGGGGACCATTCAGGCTTGTTCGCATTTGTGTTCCTCACATGTGCCCCAAAGAATGAGGTGATTTGGTAAAATGCTATGCCCAAGATTACTATCCGAGTGCCGGCAGTGGGGTGGTTCAAATAGCCTCGGCTATCACCTCATTATGTCCGGTCGTGATGGTCAAGTGGATTAAGGCGTCTTGTACATACCAGTTGCATTGCTCCTGGGAGTATGGGTTCGAGTCACTTCTGGGGTGTGAGTTTTCAGTTGCATATTGTCCTGGGGACCATTCAGGCTTGTTCGCATTTGTGTTCCTTACGTGTGCCCCAAAGAATGAGGTGATTTGGTAAAATGCTATGCCCAAGATTACAATCCGAGTGCCGGCGGTGGGGTGGTTCAAATAGCCTCGGCTATCACCTCATTATGTCCGGTCGAGATGGTCAAGTGGATTAAGGCGTCTTGTACATACCAGTTGCGTTGCTCCTAGGAGTATGGGTTCGAGTCACTTCTGGGGTGTGAGTTTTCAGTTGCATATTGTCCTGGGGACCATTCAGGCTTGTTTGCATTTGTGTTCCTCACGTGTGCCCCAAAGAATGAAGTTATTTGGTAAAATGCTATGCCCAAGATTACTATCCGAGTGCCAGCGGTGGGGTGGTTCAAATAGCCTCGGCTATCACCCCATTATGTCCGGTCGTGATGGTCATGTGGATTAAGGCGTCTTGTACATACCAATTGCGTTGCTCCTGGGAGTATGGGTTCGAGTCACTTCTGGGGTGTGAGTTTTCAGTTGCATATTGTCCTGGGGACCATTCAGGCTTGTTCACATTTGTGTTCCTCACGTGTGCCCCAAAGAATGAGGTGATTTGGTAAAATGCTATGCCCAAGATTACTATCCGAGTGCCGGCGGTGGGGTGGTTCAAATAGCCTCGGCTATCACCTCATTATGTCTGGTCGTGATGGTCAAGTGGATTATGGCGTCTTGTACATACCAGTTGCATTGCTCCTGGGAGTATGGGTTCGAGTCACTTCTGGGGTGTGAGTTTTCAGATGCATATTGTCCTGGGGACCATTCAGGCTTGTTCGCATTTGTGTTCCTCACGTGTGCCCCAAAGAATGAGGTGATTTGGTAAAATGCTATGCCCAAAATTACTATCCGAGTGCCGGCGGTGGGGTGGTTCAAATAGCCTCGGCTATCACCTCATTATGTCCGGTCGTGATGGTCAAGTGGATTAAGGCGTCTTGTACATACCAGTTGCGTTGCTCCTGGGAGTATGGGTTCGAGTCACTTCTGGGGTGTGAGTTTTCAGTTGCATATTGTCCTGGGGACCATTCAGGCTTGTTCGCATTTGTGTTCCTCACGTGTGCCCCAAAGAATGAGGTGATTTGGTAAAATGATATGCCCAAGATTACTATCCGAGTGCCGGCGGTGGAGTGGTTCAAATAGCCTCGGCTATCACCTCATTATGTCCGGTCGTGATGGTCAAGTGGATTAAGGCGTCTTGTACATACCAGTTGCGTTGCTCCTGGGAGTATGGGTTCGAGTCACTTCTGGGGTGTGAGTTTTCAGTTGCATATTGTCCTGGGGACCATTTAGGCTTGTTCGCATTTGTGTTCCTCACGTGTGCCCCAAAGAATGAGGTGATTTGGTAAAATGCTATGCCCAAGATTACAATCCGAGTGCCGGCGGTGGGGTGGTTCAAATAGCCTCGGCTATCACCTCATTATGTCCGGTCGAGATGGTCAAGTGGATTAAGGCGTCTTGTACATACCAGTTGCGTTGCTCCTAGGAGTATGGGTTCGAGTCACTTCTGGGGTGTGAGTTTTCAGTTGCATATTGTCCTGGGGACCATTCAGGCTTGTTTGCATTTGTGTTCCTCACGTGTGCCCCAAAGAATGAAGTTATTTGGTAAAATGCTATGCCCAAGATTAGTCTCCGAGTGCCCGCGGTGGGGTGGTTCAAATAGCCTCGGCTATCACCTCATTATGTCCGGTCGTGATGGTCATGTGGATTAAGGCGTCTTGTACATACCAGTTGCGTTGCTCCTGGGAGTATGGGTTCGAGTCACTTCTGGGGTGTGAGTTTTCAGTTGCATATTGTCCTGGGGACCATTCAGGCTTGTTCGCATTTGTGTTCCTCACGTGTGCCCCAAAGAATGAGGTGATTTGGTAAAATGCTATGCCCAAGATTACTATCCGAGTGCCGGCGGTGGGGTGGTTCAAATAGCCTCGGCTATCACCTCATTATGTCCGGTCGTGATGGTCAAGTGGATTAAGGTGTCTTGTACATACCAGTTGTGTTGCTCCTGGGAGTATGGGTTCGAGTCACTTCTGGGGTGTGAGTTTTCAGTTGCATATTGTCCTGGGGACCATTTAGGCTTGTTCGCATTTGTGTTCCTCACGTGTGCCCCAAAGAATGAGGTGATTTGGTAAAATGCTATGCCCAAGATTACTATCCGAGTGCCGGCGGTGGGGTGGTTCAAATAGCCTCGGCTATCACCTCATTATGTCCGGTCGAGATGGTCAAGTGGATTAAGGCGTCTTGTACATACCAGTTGCGTTGCTCCTAGGAGTATGGGTTCGAGTCACTTCTGGGGTGTGAGTTTTCAGTTGCATATTGTCCTGGTGACCATTCAGGCTTGTTTGCATTTGTGTTCCTCACGTGTGCCCCAAAGAATGAAGTTATTTGGTAAAATGCTATGCCCAAGATTACTATCCGAGTGCCAGCGGTGGGGTGGTTCAAATAGCCTCGGCTATCACCTCATTATGTCCGGTCGTGATGGTCATGTGGATTAAGGCGTCTTGTACATACCAGTTGCGTTGCTCCTGGGAGTATGGGTTCGAGTCACTTCTGGGGTGTGAGTTTTCAGTTGCATATTGTCCTGGGGACCATTCAGGCTTGTTCACATTTGTGTTCCTCACGTGTGCCCCAAAGAATGAGGTGATTTGGTAAAATGCTATGCCCAAGATTACTATCCGAGTGCCGGCGGTGGGGTGGTTCAAATAGCCTCGGCTATCACCTCATTATGTCTGGTCGTGATGGTCAAGTGGATTATGGCGTCTTGTACATACCAGTTGCGTTGCTCCTGGGAGTATGGGTTCGAGTCACTTCTGGGGTGTGAGTTTTCAGTTGCATATTGTCCTGGGGACCATTCAGGCTTGTTCGCATTTGTGTTCCTTACGTGTGCCCCAAAGAATGAGGTGATTTGGTAAAATGCTATGCCCAAGATTACAATCCGAGTGCCGGCGGTGGGGTGGTTCAAATAGCCTCGGCTATCACCTCATTATGTCCGGTCGAGATGGTCAAGTGGATTAAGGCATCTTGTACATACCAGTTGCGTTGCTCCTAGGAGTATGGGTTCGAGTCACTTCTGGGGTGTGAGTTTTCAGTTGCATATTGTCCTGGGGACCATTCAGGCTTGTTTGCATTTGTGTTCCTCACGTGTGCCCCAAAGAATGAAGTTATTTGGTAAAATGCTATGCCCAAGATTACTATCCGAGTGCCAGCGGTGGGGTGGTTCAAATAGCCTCGGCTATCACCCCATTATGTCCGGTCGTGATGGTCATGTGGATTAAGGCGTCTTGTACATACCAGTTGCATTGCTCCTGGGAGTATGGGTTCGAGTCACTTCTGGGGTGTGAGTTTTCAGATGCATATTGTCCTGGGGACCATTCAGGCTTGTTCGCATTTGTGTTCCTCACGTGTGCCCCAAAGAATGAGGTGATTTGGTAAAATGCTATGCCCAAAATTACTATCCGAGTGCCGGCGGTGGGGTGGTTCAAATAGCCTCGGCTATCACCTCATTATGTCCGGTCGTGATGGTCAAGTGGATTATGGCGTCTTGTACATACCAGTTGCGTTGCTCCTGGGAGTATGGGTTCGAGTCACTTCTGGGGTGTGAGTTTTCAGTTGCATATTGTCCTGGGTCCATTTAGGCTTGTTCGCATTTGTGTTCCTCACGTGTGCCCCAAAGAATGAGGTGATTTGGTAAAATGCTATGCCCAAGATTACTATCCGAGTGCCGGCGGTGGGGTGGTTCAAATAGCCTCGGCTATCACCTCATTATGTCTGGTCGTGATGGTCAAGTGGATTATGGCGTCTTGTACATACCAGTTGCGTTGCTCCTGGGAGTATGGGTTCGAGTCACTTCTGGGGTGTGAGTTTTCAGATGCATATTGTCCTGGGGACCATTCAGGCTTGTTCGCATTTGTGTTCCTCACGTGTGCCCCAAAGAATGAGGTGATTTGGTAAAATGCTATGCCCAAGATTACTATCCGAGTGCCGGCGGTGGGGTGGTTCAAATAGCCTCGGCTATCACCTCATTATGTCCGGTCGTGATGGTCAAGTGGATTAAGGTGTCTTGTACATACCAGTTGCGTTGCTCCTGGGAGTATGGGTTCGAGTCACTTCTGGGGTGTGAGTTTTCAGTTGCATATTGTCCTGGGGACCATTTAGGCTTGTTCGCATTTGTGTTCCTCACGTGTGCCCCAAAGAATGAAGTGATTTGGTAAAATGCTATGCCCAAGATTACTATCCGAGTGCCGGCGGTGGGGTGGTTCAAATAGCCTCGGCTATCACCTCATTATGTCCGGTCGAGATGGTCAAGTGGATTAAGGCGTCTTGTACATACCAGTTGCGTTGCTCCTAGGAGTATGGGTTCGAGTCACTTCTGGGGTGTGAGTTTTCAGTTGCATATTGTCCTGGTGACCATTCAGGCTTGTTTGCATTTGTGTTCCTCACGTGTGCCCCAAAGAATGAAGTTATTTGGTAAAATGCTATGCCCAAGATTACTATCCGAGTGCCAGCGGTGGGGTGGTTCAAATAGCCTCGGCTATCACCTCATTATGTCTGGTCGTGATGGTCAAGTGGATTGTGGCGTCTTGTACATACCAGTTGCGTTGCTCCTGGGAGTATGGGTTCGAGTCACTTCTGGGGTGTGAGTTTTCAGATGCATATTGTCCTGGGGACCATTCAGGCTTGTTCGCATTTGTGTTCCTCACGTGTGCCCCAAAGAATGAGGTGATTTGGTAAAATGCTATGCCCAAGATTACTATCCGAGTGCCGGCGGTGAGGAGGTTCAAATAGCCTCGGCTATCACCTCATTATGTCCGGTCGTGATGGTCAAGTAGATTAAGGCGTCTTGTACATACCAGTTGCGTTGCTCCTGGGAGTATGGGTTCGAGTCACTTCTGGGGTGTGAGTTTTCAGTTGCATATTGTCCTGGGGACCATTCAGGCTTGTTCGCATTTGTGTTCCTCACGTGTGCCCCAAAGAATGAGGTGATTTGGTAAAATGCTATGCCCAAGATTACTATCCGAGTGCTGGCGGTGGGGTGGTTCAAATAGCCTCGGCTATCACCTCATTATGTCCGGTCGTGATGGTCAAGTGGATTAAGGCGTTTTGTACATACCAGTTGCGTTGCTCCTTGGAGTATGGGTTCGAGTCACTTCTGGGGTGTGAGTTTTCAGTTGCATATTGTCCTGGGGACCATTTAGGCTGGTTCGCATTTGTGTTCCTCACGTGTGCCCCAAAGAATGAGGTGATTTGGTAAAATGCTATGCCCAAGATTACTCTCCGAGTGCTGGTGGTGGGGTGGTTCAAATAGCCTCGGCTATCACCTCATTATGTCCGGTCGTGATGGTCAAGTGGATTAAGGCGTCTTGTACATACCAGTTGCGTTGCTCCTGGGAGTATGGGTACGAGTCACTTCTGGGGTGTGAGTTTTCAGTTTCATATTGTCCTGGGGACCATTCTTGCTTGTTCACATTTGTGTTCCTCACGTGTGCCCCAAAGAATGAGGTGATTTGGTAAAATGCTATGCCCAAGATTACTATCCGAGTGCCGGTGGTGGGGTGGTTCAAATAGCCTCGGCTATCACCTCATTATGTCCGGTCGTGATGGTCAAGTGGATTACGGCGTCTTGTACATACCAGTTGCGTTGCTCCTGGGAGTAAGGGTTCGAGTCACTTCTGGGGTGTGAGTTTTCAGTTGCATATTGTCCTGGGGACCATTCAGGCTTGTTCGTATTTGTGTTCCTCACGCGTGCCCCAAAGAATGAGGTGATTTGGTAAAGTGCTATGACCAAGATTACTATCCGAGTGCCGGCGGTGGGGTGGTTCAAATAGCCTCGGCTATCACCTCATTATGTCCGGTCGTGATGGTCAAGTGGATTAAGGCGTCTTGTACATACCAGTTGCATTGCTCCTGGGAGTATGGGTTCGAGTCACTTCTGGGGTGTGAGTTTTCAGTTGCATATTGTCCTGGGGACCATTCAGGCTTGTTCGCATTTGTGTTCCTCACGTGTGCCCCAAAGAATGAGGTGATTTGGTAAAATGCTATGCCCAAGAATACTATCCGAGTGCCGGCGGTGGGGTGGTTCAAATAGCCTCGGCTATCACCTCATTATGTCCGGTCGTGATGGTCAAGTGGATTAAGGCGTCTTGTACATACCAGTTGTGTTGCTCCTGGGAGTATAGGTTCGAGTCACTTCTGGGGTGTGAGTTTTCAGTTGCATATTGTCCTGGGGACCATTCAGGCTTGTTCGCATTTGTGTTCCTCACGTGTGCCCCAAAGAATGAGGTGATTTGGTAAAATGCTATGCCCAAGATTACTATCCGAGTGCCGGCGGTGGGGTGGTTCAAATAGCCTCGGCTATCACCTCATTATGTCCGGTCGTGATGGTCAAGTGGATTAAGGCGTCTTGTACATACCAGTTGCGTTGCTCCTGGGAGTATGGGTTCGAGTCACTTCTGGGGTGTGAGTTTTCAGTTGCATATTGTCCTGGGGACCATTCAGGCTTGTTCGCATTTGTGTTCCTCACGTGTGCCCCAAAGAATGAGGTGATTTGGTAAAATGCTATGCCCAAGATTACTATCCGAGTGCCGGCGGTGAGGAGGTTCAAATAGCCTCGGCTATCACCTCATTATGTCCGGTCGTGATGGTCAAGTGGATTAAGGCGTCTTGTACATACCAGTTGTGTTGCTCCTGGGAGTATGGGTTCGAGTCACTTCTGGGGTGTGAGTTTTCAGTTGCATATTGTCCTGGGGACCATTCAGGCTTGTTCGCATTTGTGTTCCTCACGTGTGCCCCAAAGAATGAGGTGATTTGGTAAAATGCTATGCCCAAGATTACTATCCGAGTGCCGGCGGTGGGGTGGTTCAAATAGCCTCGGCTATCACCTCATTATGTGCGGTCGTGATGGTCAAGTGGATTAAGGCGTCTTGTACATACCAGTTGCGTTGCTCCTGGGAGTATGGGTTCGAGTCACTTCTGGGGTGTGAGTTTTCAGTTGCATATTGTCCTGGGGACCATTCAGGCTTGTTCGCATTTGTGTTCCTCACGTGTGCCCCAAAGAATGAGGTGATTTGGTAAAATGCTATGCCCAAGATTACTATCCGAGTGCCGGCGGTGAGGAGGTTCAAATAGCCTCGGCTATCACCTCATTATGTCCGGTCGTGATGGTCAAGTGGATTAAGGCGTCTTGTACATACCAGTTGTGTTGCTCCTGGGAGTATGGGTTCGAGTCACTTCTGGGGTGTGAGTTTTCAGTTGCATATTGTCCTGGGGACCATTCAGGCTTGTTCGCATTTGTGTTCCTCACGTGTGCCCCAAAGAATGAGGTGATTTGGTAAAATGCTATGCCCAAGATTACTATCCGAGT